>NW_007727547.1:290505-306970 GCF_000696425.1 Galeopterus variegatus
GGCTCTGAGGCCTCAAGGCAATAGCTGGGCGGGCTCTTTTGGCTCTGGACAGGCAGGCAGCCGGGCTCTAATGGCTCTGGACAAGAAACAAGACAAGTATGCCCACTCTTGCCACTTCTATTTAATATAGTACTGGGAATCCTAGCTAAAGCGAAGAGGCAAGAAAAAAATGCACCTAAATCAAAAAAGAAGAATAAAATTGTCAATTTGTAATGAACTGATCTTGTATGTAGAAAACTCTAAACCCCCTGCAAAGAAAACTGTTAGAACTTATAAAAAAAATCCATAAAGTTGCAGGACACAAAATCAACATACAGATATTAGTAGTGTTTCTATATACTAACAATGAACAAATAAACCAAAAAAAAAAGTCAAGGAAACAATTCCACTTAAAATAGCATAAAAAATAATAAAATACTTATGAATAAATTTAACCATGCAGGCAATAAATTTATACAATGAAAACTTAAAAACTTTGATGAAAGATATGGAAGAAGATACAAATAAATAGTAAAACATCCTACATTCATGGATGGGAAGAATCAATATTGTCAAAATGTTCATATTACCCAGAGTAATCTAAAGATCCAATACAATCTTTTTTGAAATTCCAATGGGATTTTTCAGAGATAGACAAAAAAAAATCTATAATTTGTATGGACCCACATCCTCAAAATCAAATTTTCCTCTTAAGTCTCCTAGAAGTTTAGGCACAAATAAAGTAAGGTCAAGAAGGTGTCTCTTGTTCTTGATCTATTTTCTATCAAATTAGTTAAAGTAGATTTGAAGCATGTTTATATCATTAGCTCATCCTTGGTAGATTATTAGAGTCAAGTCTGTCTTTTAATACATGATTTTGAATTTAAAAGACAAGGCAGGTTTATTTTTAGAAAAATAAATGACTTATGCTGGGAATATTGGCTGCTCACAGAATTAAATCATCTGTATTATGTGAATGCTGTATGTACTGCTGGGTCAGGTATGCTAATGATCTTACTGCTGCCAAGTCCATCATTACATATCACCTAAAAAAATGTTGACATGTTGCCAATTATGGTGAGTCTTACTGTCATCCCTGTCCTAGATTTTATTGCTTTGGAATGAATACTGTGCAAGTATGAACCAATATATTAGGGCCAGTAAAAAAAGCTAAGAAAATATGTTTGATAAAATTAGAACAGTGATTCCATATACAGGTCAATGCTCATATTTCCAGAGATTTTGGAGGAACATTTTTAAATGAGGAACTGGCAATATTCCCAAGAGGGTAAAAATCTCAGACAGTTGTTTTGAAAAACATTTTCAAAATTTATTATTGCATTAATAGCATTTTAAGTTTTAATAAATATTATGATAATTCAAGAAAAGTCTATAAAAGAAAAAAATATTACTGGGAAAGACAAATCTTTAAAATATTTAAATGCCTGTTTACATTCAAGTGTGCATTCAATCCTTAGCACCTACCATGTTGTCTGATACAAAATAAAAATTTGTTGAATAAATAAATGAGTAATTAAAAGAACATGTAGTTCTTAGTAAATACTAGTATGCAACCTCTTTTTGAAAAAAATCCTACATGTAAATTGGTATGAATAGTGCAAGAATATTAATTGTAAGGCTAGGAGCATGCGGGGGTCCTAGGCAGGGGCCATGGGTAGCCCCCACTGCCCAGAATCAGGCAAGGAGCATGCTGAAAAAACCACTTCCACACAGGTGGCCCACATCAGCTGCTGCCACAGCCACAGCTGATTCAAAAGAAACTCATAGCCACAGCAGTAGCCACAGCCACTGTGCAGGTAGCCTGCCAGACACTAGACTGTATTAACACAAACACAGTCACCAGCAGGGACTCGAGAAAGAGGAAGTCTCTCTCCTCAAAGCCACTCCAGAGTAGTAGAAGAAGCAACTGCTCTACCAGATGACCAGACATCAACATAGAGATACTAGAAATAAAAAAAATTCAAGAAAATATGATACCACCAAAAGAATGCAGTTGTTCTCAAATACCAGACCCTATAGAGCAGGAAACCTTTGAAATGACTGCAAAGGAATTCTGAGCAACAATCTTAAGGAAACTCACTGAGATACAAGAAGACTCAGAAAACATAATGAAATGAAAAAAAAAATCCAAGACACGAAGAAAGAAATTTACAAAGAGATTAATACCTTAAAAAAAGAATGCAGCATAACTCATGGAACTGAAAGATTTATTCAATGAAATAACAATCACAACTGAGAGCTTAAGCAGCAGGCTACACCAAGCAGAAGAAAGAATTTCTGATCTTAAAGATAATCTTTTTGAAATAACCCAGGCCGACCAAAAAAAGAAAAAAGGAAATAAAAAATAAAGATAATCTAAGAGAGCTAGCTGATGACCTTAAGTGAACAAACATTTGAATCATGGGTATTCCAGAAGGGGAGGAGAAATGAAAAACCTATTCAACAAAATAATAGCAGAAAACTTCCCAGGTATAGGGAAAGAAACAGACCTTCAGATCCAGAACAAAGACAGAGAATCTTAAAAAGAGCAAGAGAAAGTGTCAAGTTACCTATAAGGGAACACCTATCAGACTAACAGCAGACTTCTCAACAGAAACTCTACAGGCCAGAAGAATATGAGAGAATATATTCAAAATACTAAAAGAAAAAACTGCTAGCCAAGAATACTATACTCAGCAAAGCTATCCTTCAGAAATGAGGGAGGAAGAATTTATTTTCCAGACAAACAAAAACTGCAGGATTTCCCCACCGCAAGACCAGCCCTGCAAAAAATCCTCAAGAGAGTCTGCATCTGTAATCTATACTATACTCAGCAAAGCTATCCTTCAGAAATGAGGGAGGAAGAATTTATTTTCCAGACAAACAAAAACTGCCGGATTTCCCCACCGCAAGACCAGCCCTGCAAAAAATCCTCAAGAGAGTCTGCATCTGTAATCCAAAAAATGATAATCACTGCCATGAATACACAAGAAAGAACAAAATCCACCGGTAGAACAAAAATTCATGCAAGAAAGAGAAAGAAACAAAATCTTACCATCACAAAAAAACATAATGACAATGAAACAAAAGCAAACAAACTCTCAGTTTCTTTGGAAGATAATAGGGAAACAATTCATGTTTCTAAAAGTAGTAAGTAAAAGGGAAGAGTCAAGCATTTATCCTGTCTTCCCTATACGAATTGTTCCTCAGGGTAACCATAAGTAGCTGAGGAGGGAACATTTCTGGCTATTGAAGTATCCCAGCTAGTAAATAAAGAGGAAATAAAATAATTAAAATATGATATTTTGCAAATTCCTATTGAAACAATGGACCTAGCAAATGATCCTCAATGTCTGCTCACATCACAGAGAGATGATCAAACATAAAAGGACGCCTGCCATAAGAACATATACCTCTGAAGCCAAATCTAACCTGAGTCAGACCAAGCCTCAGGATCCAACAACCAATCATCAGGAAATGCAGGGGACAGTGAAACACGTTAAGTGACACTGCTGGGATGCAGCCAGAAAATTCAGACCTTGGGAAATTTTATGAGGCAAACAGGAAAGAATTAGATGAAGGCGGAACCTATAGATTAAAAGAAACAAGAGACAACTGACGTAGCAACCAATGCAACAAGCAGAATTTGTTTGGATGCTGTGTAAACAAATCAATTGTAAGAAAGAAACAGGGCAGGGGAGAGAATTGGAAAAATTTAAACACGTTTAATGTTTGATTATATTAAGGAATTATTATTGATTTTTAAAACATGAAAAATAAAATAGAGTTTTGGGGGTGGAATGGGAAGTAGTGGAAATCTCTTGAGGATGTGTCAATTTTGAGTGAGTTGTTTCCTGACCCCTTCCAGGTATCAATTAGTTAATTAATTAATTCCAGGTATTGGCTATTGTTTCTGCTCTTAGTTATAGGTTCTCTTCAAATAGGACACAAACAGGAATCCATTTTTTTCCTCACAAATTGATGTGGATTGTCCACGTAGGCAGGCGTCATCTTCAAAATCATTTTGTCCATTCTTAAAATGAGTTATCTATTTGTAAATTGCTGATTTATTTGGGACATTGTTGTCACCAATTTTTCATGAAGCATCAATGATTTCACCATTCTTCCACCACAAATTTGATGTTTGTTCTTGCCTCAATTTTAGCAGAATTCATGTTTTTCTGAAAGGGGCTCTTTTCAAACTGTTGTCTCATGTTTCTTAGTGCCTCAAACTAGATCTTGTTCACATGTGTTATATAAGTCAATACAAGTTAATTTCGGTGCAAGAATTTTTTAAAAATGCATGCATAGTTTTTTTTATAATATGTATTTTCCATCACCTTTTTATAGATCCCTCTTATTAATAATGTGAAAAGAGAGGAAAGAAGGAATACAGGAAAAGGAATGAAAAAGATAGGATTGAAAACTTTAAAAAGATGGAAAAAAGAGCTAGTAAAGGGAATAGTAAATGGCTACAAAGGTTAGAAGTAGGATTTATTGGTGTAACAAGAACAAAGGAACTAAAACAAAAGAAGAGAGTCAGTCATAGGAGACTTAGGAGAGGAAACGTTGAATAAAACAACTGTTAACCTTGCTACTTCTGAACTTGGCAATTTCAGTAGAATAGTGGAACTAGAAACTTCTATTTCAGAATCAGATGAGAAAGACAAACAATTTCAAATAACCCGTGTTTAGAAATCTAAATCTGAAATTCAGTCAGAGCACAAGAGTAACTTTAAAATAACACTGATAGTATGGGCATTACAGAGCTTATGTGAATTTGTAAAAAAAACAAAAACAAAAACGTATGCTTACAAGAATCTTAGTAGATGTTTGAAACAAGATAGTTTTTGAAGATTTTAATTTAATTGTATAAATTTTTTATAGTTTTTATTTTCAAAGTACTGTGGCATTTTAGATTTTTAAACTTTGTAGAATTGCTAGCCGAATTGAAATAGACAGCTTACATTTTCTGATTTCCATTTAAATGCTCAGCAAACTGTTACAAGGAAGTAGTTTTATGTGGTTTATAACAACTTTAAGAGATTTGCAGCTGTGCTATGAATACATCCAATTTTACTTAATATAAGTCTTAAAATTATTTTTTGCTATTACCTGGACAAGTTAGTGTAGAAGGAAAAGGTTTGCCTAAATATAAGATGCTAATATAGATCTGAACATTTGATATACTCAAATCACCCTCTGCACACACAAAAAAGGAAAACCATAGCAACTATGTATTACAGATAAAACCTAATTATAAAGAAAGTAGAGTTGAGTTCTCAGGTCTGAATTTTTTTGTTTCAGAGCCAGATATTTTTTTTTTAAGTTGCAGAGAAGTCACTTAAAATTCTCAGTGTTATCTATTAAATTTTATATGATTTCATGTTGAATTGTGCTAATAAATTGATTTTAGTGGGAAGGCAAAATCCAAAATCATAGAATGACAGAGCAGGAAGGTTCTTTGACTATCATCTCGTTAGACTCAAACCCCTGTTTTCCAGGTGAAAAAATTATAGCTTGCAAAAGTTAAAGGGAAGCAAAGAGCTTGGGGAGATAGGCCTGAATGGAGTGCTGAAGGAGAGGTCTTAGAATGAATAGATGTTGGCTTCCCAACGCTGGATTTCTGTGGATGTGGGTGATGAGCCACACGAAGAGATGGGACATAAAATGGAGACAAAGGCCAAGCTTGAATACCATAAAAAATTATGAGGCCATAACAGAAGCGACTCATTAGTTACAGGATAGCATGTTAGGAACCATTCTGATAACTGCCAGATCCTATTCTAAGATCACTGAATTTTATAAGATTTCAAATATATAAGGTTGTAAAATTAAGAAAAGTATTTGGTGTTATCCCTGGTGTTATCCTTTATTAAAAATACATATCAGAGCTCATGAATCCACTCTCCTATATAAAATTGTGCATTTATTACTAATAATTGTTGCCAAATTTTAAAGAGAGAGAGAGAGAGAAATTGGGGAGTAACTATACAAGAATAAATAATAGTTATAAAGATATTTGTAAATTATCTAAAAGTGATATCCTTATTACTTAAAGTTTTAGAGAATTGGAAGCCAACTGAATTTTGAGGAATAAGAGAAAATGGATCAAAAAAATTCAAGTGTACCTTTATGGAGGTCCACTATATATTCATTAAAAAGCATGGATTCAAAGAATGTCTAATAAGTTTGGAAAAAGATAAGTTTATAATGAGTAGCAAGTGGATGGTTATATACATATATAGATCTATCTTCCTGAGATAGATGGATGAATACAGATAAAAAATTAAAACTAAAGTTAAAAATAATCTATGCTTCCACTTGCTAATGCTAATGCTTTATTTCCTGTATTTTCCAATTTTTTGTTTTTTTCTAATGATGACTATTTATTTGCTTGTATTAGTCAGACTCCAGTCAGGAGACAGTAAGCACACAAGCAATTTCAACAGGGTGAATTTAATATGAAGAATAGTTAACCAGGTAAAAAGTGAGTAACTACTGAAAAGGGTAAAAGCAAGCTCTAAGTCTAACAGGTTAGAAACGGCAGAAGGCGGCTTCCACTCCTAGGGTTGAGGGAAATTTGAATCCTGAAGAAGCTTAGATCTTAGGGAAGGCTCCCTCTTCCCCACAGGGCTGAGATTCATTCCTCTGAGATGATACACTTGCTGCCCTTCAGTCCTCCCCAGCACCTTCCCACCACTGCAGTGAAGGAGAGACTTGCTGGAGGCTGTTCATCATAAATGGGAGAGCCGCCCATCAAGGTAGCCAAGAAGAAACATTTTGGAGGCCACCTGGAACCACAAGAGTGTTCCACTGGCACAGGGAACGCTGCAGGGACCCACCATATTTCCAGCCATTCGCTGCTAGGGATGAGAGGGTAGGAAAAACAAAACTAATTTCTTTCTCCTCTCGTCTTGTTCTAAGTGATGTAGCACACAATAAATGTGGAAAATATGAAAATGGAAGACATTAACATTTCATTTTAGTTCTTGTCTTTTTTATAGTGTTTTAAAAAAATAATTGTCTTCGTTAATGCATAAAACAGAGTTATACAATTCTAACTAATGTTATCTTGAGTTAATATCTGGTATAGACATCAAATCAATAACTTCATGCACTGAAGTGACTATTCTCAGTCTAATGATTACTTAGTAGGTGCCTGCTGGCTTTATTAAGACTTAATTATGTGTTTTAACAGTGCAAATCTGCCATATTATTCACTGCTTGAAAGTCTTCAGTGATGTCCGTTTGCTGTTAGGATTTAAAGATGCAAATCCATAGCACAGCCTTTAAGTGCCTAACCAGATTATTTCACAATTATCATTTCATGCCACTGTCAATTTTTGTGTTTCCGTCCCACTGGCTTTCTTTCATTTATTTAAAAAGATTATATATATATATATTTTCCATTTTATAGACTTTCTTCTTCTTTCTCCCTCTGTAAAGCATGTTCCTCACACTCATTCCATTCCCTGCCCCTTCCTTTCTCTCTTTACACCCGTAAGTAATTAGTTGGGTAATTAATTGTTTACTGTTGGCTTCCTAGTAAATTGGACACGCCATTCACATCTAGACATCTTGTTTTGTGTTAAGTCTTCGCACCTCATCATTATTTGAAGGAATAAACAGGTAGGTAGGAAGAGTGAACTGATGTGTGATCTGAAGGAAACCTGTAGCAAAACTCTTCTGGTACTCTTCTTAATCACCAACACTTAATCTAACATATTTTAAATATGTGCAGTAAAAAAAAAAGAAATTAAGATTTGGGCCACTCATATAGGGAAACATACTGCCATAAAACGGTTGATACAGGGTGGTATTTGTCATTACAAAGTCAGTGAGACTAATACAACAGTATTCGATATTTAGGCTAAAAATTGTTGGTTAAATCCTGACTTGATCAGTACCAACTGTATATATGTATAGAAATATAATTTTGTATGCTATAAATATGTACAATCCATATATGTCAATTAAAAAACAATTTCCTTTATAAATTTTTTTTCATAGAAAAATAACTAAGTAATGAATACATATTTATGCTGTAATTTTTATACATATTGTTTTTAAATTAAAAAATAATTTTATTTTGGCATTACAAATGTATTTAGAATTATTATTTTTAATTTTATTTAATTTATATTGCACTGGATATATTTATAAAACTCAATCATATGTAATCTATATGACAACTTTTTTATGTTTGTAAGTAGTCACACACAAAAGATCTGAAAATAAAGCACATTGTTGCACTTTTCTGTTCAATTTTATTTCTGAGTTTCTATTGCTACATTTGGTATATTTTCACTGTGAAAACATCTGATTGCTCATGACTAGATTTTGAAATAAAAATCTAAAATCTTTGTTAATTTTGAGCTACTAAATAAAGATTTCTTTGCCTTCTTTCTATAACACACTAGAATAAGCTGTAGATTTTTGACTTTAAATTTCTGAATTTTATTCATTGCCCTTTTACATTTGAATATTTTATTGACAGAAATAGAGCAAGCTATTAAGTATATACAGTATATTAAATGGTATAAGTGAACACCAATAAAAACATATCAAAAATTTATGGGGAAATCCAAATTGAATTGATTATGACCAGCCCCAATCCTTCACCCGCCAGGTTCATTCCTACTGTCTTATTAGTTTGCAGATTTTGTTTTTTTCTGCTTCTGGCTTATAACTGTCTTTTATCATTAAGAAGGAAAGTGGTTCATCAATGTACTGTCCAATTTCTGGGGGAAAATGCTCTATTTTCTCCCAATCTATGTAATAAGGAATTTCTTCTTCAATCTCTCTCACTTTCACTTAATCTAGCCTGAAGGAAAAACATACTTCTCTTTAATTTTCTGTTTTAAAATACCAGGGGATTTAGGGAAGGAGTTCATATTTAGAAGTCTTTAGGGGGGAAAAATGTCATTTTAGATTATTTTAAAAATAATGGTTAAGGATGAATTATAAGACAACTCAATATCTGAAAAATACTCATTTGTTATGAAAGAATTATTTAGAGGTTAAGAACCAGTTTTCCTCAGGGCTAATGATGGCTGAATTTCTTATCTCTACTGCAATAAAAGGGCTCCAAGGATTTTGAAATACACTGGAATTAAGAACATTGATGAGGGAATTAAAAATTTTAATTTAATGGACAGTTGTTATTGTTAGGCCTCCACAGGGTCATAGAGAAGAAAAGATGCTCAGTTTGAAGGCAGCTTCAAATTTGGGGAAAGAAATAGAAGAAATAGCTTTTGTCTAGTTTTTCTTTTTTCCTTTTTTTTTTTTTTTGCCATTTTACTGTTGTTGGTTGCTTTATAACAATAGTTTGGTTGCTAAATTAGCTATTTATAGCAGGAAAAGATTAAACTACAATACTGTTGACTGGGGAAGAGGAAGAAAAGAATTAGCTACAGTTCACATTAGTATTGCTTCCTTCTCCTTTCACTTTAGTGTGACAGGTCAGGGCTCTGTAGATCAGCTGATGGTCTGGTCTAGTCCCACAGATCGGAGTTCTAGAGCTGGATGTCAGGGCAGGAGAATGAGCAATTTCTCTTGCTATTAGCCACAGGTTTGTCAAAGTAACTTTCACATTAGGAAAATAAACATACTTGTTATTCATTTTGTTATCTAGTAGGTATTCGATATTAATTATTGGTTTGGATTGAATCACAAGCACTAAATTTTATCATAGTTGTCAGATCATCATAGATTATATTACACAATAATTTAATTATTCAAGAGATTTAAAAAAAATCCCTCTAAAATAGCAACTGCATGCAGAAGAAAAAAATAAAAATTATTAAAAAGTTTTTAAAGTGGTCATTAATGTAAGACCCCAGAACAAAGAATACCACTGTGTCTGCTCTTTTCATGTTTTTAATAGCAATTTAAGTTTTCAAAAACTTTTGCGTCTTTTATATCTGGAAAAATGGAGTAGAGATATAAAGTAAAAACCAAAAAATTTAGCTAATATAAAGGGAATGATGTCCTCCCTAACCAGTCCACTAAATTATTTGTTCCATTCTGAATGAAGAATTGTGAGAGAATACATATTTCCAGGATTTTCTGGTATGCCTTCCTAGTTTGAGGTACCCTGAAAAACGCTATTCTCAGCTCTTGAGCTATTTACATCATTTGCCAATTGTTTGTTTCTTGAACCTCATTTTGTCAATCTTTCTATTTCCTTGTGAGTTTCTCAAGAGCAGTGGGTAAAATTGAAGACCTTCTTTTTTATTTATTTATTTTTTTTTCCAAATTTCTATGAAACCTAGGAAAATATATTCAGATAGAGGCTGATTAAAAATGTTGATGATTGCTGTCTAATGGTTAATAAACAAATCAAAATTGACATTTTTTTCAATATGATTTTAATATGTCCTAAAGATCAAAGTACATTATTTTCCTCATCTTATTTCATCAACAGAGTTGCTTAAGAAAGTACAGAGCAGAATCATATTGAAATATTTTTGTCACAAGGTGGCACTGCTGTTTCAAATATGAGGCTATAACTAACATTTTTTTTTGGGGGGGACTGATCTCTTAAAATGTTTAAAATATTTTGAGAATGCATCATACTACCTTAAGGATCTCAGATTTCAGAGAAACTTTTAAAGAGAAGCATGCACAATTAGTGTTGCCTATTGGCTACAATTTTCGTAGGTTTCTTTTTATTTTTTCCATCACGATCTGTGGAGTTCCCTGTCTCAAGCATCCAGCTTTGATTGAATTTAGATATCCTAAGCCAGCCTAAAGCCCTCAGGGAAAAAATAATCACACATAGCTAATTCGGGCTATAATACTTCTACTTTTTACTCTCATTTCTTTAATGACTGGTTTAGAAAACAATTGATTCCATATTACTAAATGTCATATAAAGATGCAGCAATCAACTTTCCTCCATTAGTTGTTAGATTAGTAATCATTATTACTTTTAGGAGAGAGAAAAAAATGGAAGATTCTGAACAAACATTTTAGTAAGGTAGTACCATAAAACTTATTACCACAATACATCTTGTTTGCACAAAGTTGAAATAAAAACTGAGTAAAATAACATCACATGCTAGTATTTTATGTGATAAATATTCATTGTGGCTTATTTTCATTGCACATACAGTCATGGGTCTATAGCTATAATTGTAATATAGCTTATAACTGTCTTTTATCATTAAGAAATTGTAATAGCTATAATTGTAATATAGCTTAAAACTGTCTTTTATCATTTTTTACATGAAAACAGTGCTCTCAGAATAAAGTATCTAAGCTACAGAAGCCAAAGGCAGGAGGTGATGCTCATTAAGCAGGCTAGAAAGACTAATAAGGGTAAAGTTTGCTGAAGGCAATCACCTTCACAAGTGTAAAGAGAAAAGAAAAATACTAAAAACAACCTTGCCTGCCTGAATTTACTGAGAGATATAGAATTAGTGTAAAAACACAGCTTTAGAAATAGCACAGCAGCTTTTAAGCTTAGCAAATTGTATGTTCATAAGAAATAACCTAGTTAGATCTCAAACCCTGAGTGAACCTGCTTGCTGTATATAAATAGCTTGTGTATTTGACTTTAGATTGAACACACGATTTGGTTATGCTAGCACACATGACAGAATGCCAGAGTTTTGTTTTGCAGTTAATCTGAAATGAGCCAGTCCTCTAAATATTCTTTTTATTAGTTACTTGGAAATAAGAAGGAAAAGAAATAGGAAGAAAAGGAAGAGAACTGCTGAGTTCTAAATGAAAAAGAACAAAACAAACCTCAAACCCTCAAGTTAGAGAATCCTGCACTGTCACCTAATCAGGGAACCTCTTCTTTGACTACCCTTCAGTCTTCACCCTGTGTCCTGATAGGGTGTGTATTTACTTGTGAGTTGTTTGTCTCTCTCACTAGACTATAAGCTCCATGGGAGCAGAATTATTGTTCCATTCACTGCTGCATCCTCAGTGTCTCAACCACTCGGCACATAATAGATGTCTCAATACATATATGTTGAATAAATGAATGAATTTTCATATATCGTGAATATGGAGATGTGATTGCTTTTTTTCTCCCATAGTAACAGGCAAGTAGTAGATAGAAATTTGGGGTGCTATTATCTGGCTTTACCTAACTGACTAAAACTTTTGAATATCCACTGTTGTTTTTCTATTTTTTTCTTCTCTAATCTATCTATAACATGGAGCATAAAAGAAATCTGTCAAAGCTTGAGAAATCAGAATATTTAGGCTGTGGCCACCAAGGAGACTCACCTAGTGATTTTTTATTTTTTTCATTATTTATTAAGAATATTCACGAGATACAAAGCTAATTGTACCCCCTCCTGCTCATAATGTGAGGGCCAGATTCATCCTGGGGGCATACCCATTACCACAAATTACTTTTGTACCCTTTGTCCTCTCCCAATTATCCCCAACCTCTCTCCCCATCCCCCTTCCCCTCCACTCCTATTCGTAGCCCTAGGAATGTTCCCTCCCTCTGTTGGATCATGGCACTACTGTGGTCTTTCTTTCCTGCCTTCCTTTCTCTCTTAGCTCCCACATATGAGTGAGCACATGTGGTATTTATCCCTCTGTGCTTTGCTTGTGTCACTCAACATAAGTTTCTCCAGGTTCACCCATGTTGTTGCAAATGGGAGTATTTCATTCCTTTTTATGGCAGAGTAGTATTCCATGGTGTGTATATACCACAGTTTCCTTATCCAATCATCCACTGATGGACATTTAGGTTGGTTCCATATCTTGGCTATTTTAAACAGAGCTGCGATAAACATGGGAAATCTGGAAGATATGGATAAGTTTCTAGACACATATACATTACCAAGACTGAACCAAGAAGAGACAGAAAACCTGAACAGATCAATAACAAGTAAGGAGATTGAAGCGGTAGTTAGCAATCTTCCAACAAAAAAAGTCCATGTACGGATGGCTTTACAGCTGAATTCTATCATGCTTTTAAAGAGGAGTTAATACCAATTCTCCTCAAACTATTCCAAACAATTGAAACAGACACTACTCTCGCAAACTCATTCGATGTGGCCAACATAAGTCTGATACCAAAATCAGATAAAGACACACACAAAAAAAGAAAATTATAGACCAATATCCTTAATGAACCTAGATGCTAAAATCCTCAAGAAAATATTAGCAATCAGAATACGGCAACATAATTAAAAAAATTATACACTATGATCAAGTGGGATTCACCCCAAGGATGCAAGGATTGTTCAATATACGGAAGTCAATAAATGTGATACATCACATCAACAAGCTCAAGGACAAAGACCATATGATTATCTGAATAGTTGCTGAAAAAGCATTTGACAAAATTCAACATCCCTTCATGATAAAGACTCTCAACAAATTAGGTATAGAAGGAAAATATTTTAACATAATAAAAGCCATTTATGACAAGCCTACCGCAAGTATTATTCTGAATGGGGAAAAACTGAAGACCTTCCCCTTAAGGACAGGAACAAGACAAAGATGTGACACAGTGATATTAACTTGGTAAATTCAGCATATTTTAGATCTGACTTTAGTGTTAGACATCCAGAAACTCAATCTTCTTATTTACCTGAGATTATATGATTTTTAGAGTCTGGTCATGAAGCTAAAGTGGCCAACTCAAAAAAACTGCTCAAACTGGGGCATGCTTGCCCTCTGGGGATAGCTGGCCAAGAGCCATAACCAAAGTATTAGTTGGGGTGGATGCAGAGAAGTAGAGCTGGAATAAGGAGAGAGCTTCAGCACTGGCCAAGCTCAAACGAGGCTTCAAAACTTTTCTCCACATGCTTCTCTGGACAGAGTTTGGGGACATAGGGTGAAAAAACTTACCTTGAATT
This sequence comes from Galeopterus variegatus, assembly GCF_000696425.1. NCBI lineage: Eukaryota > Metazoa > Chordata > Mammalia > Dermoptera > Cynocephalidae > Galeopterus > Galeopterus variegatus. Next base: position 304,323 of record NW_007727547.1, read on the forward strand.
CTAGGATTATAACTTAAATATGTTTACACATTGTATAATTTACTTCCTAATATACCCATGTTTCTTCTAAAATAATAATAATAATAATAATAATAATAATAATAATAATAATAATAATAATAATAATAATAATAATAATAATAATAATAATAATAATAATAATAATAATAATAATAATAATAATAATAATAATAATAATAATAATAATAATAATAATAATAATAATAATAATAATAATAATAATAATAATAATAATAAATGTTCTGACCATCTTACTGTTAAAAGATGATACGCTAGGTTGCTGCTCTCTCCTGTGGCTTCATATGCCCCTGATACACTACCTGTATTAGAGTATTTGGGTTGATAAATGTAGCCTAATCCACCATTCGCCCTTTTATATATCCAGTCACTGATGCAACATTTGTCAGGTACCTATCATGTGTCCAATATGCTTGTGCCATGTGCTCGGGAAACAAAGATAAGCAAGATAAGTTTGGGAGAGAAACCAACAAGCAAGTACAATGTGGTAAGTCTAACAGAGGTGGGTGCAGGGTGGTATGTGAATTGGGGGGTGGTATATAGTTGAGCCTGAGTTAGACATAAATTTTACTAGGAGAAGCTTCCTAGATGAGTAGGGTTCAACACGTGGAAGAGACAAAGTGGGGAGAGTAGATATAGTGGTAAGCATGTTATCATGACGGATATATCAAGAGTTTGAATCAGAATATTCCTGAAAAAATGTTTAAATGGGCACTCTCAAAGTCTGCTGCCATAGTTTGAATGTCTCCCCAAAACTCACTGAATCTTGATCCTCATCGTAACGGTGTTAAGAGGGTGGGAAAAGAGGCAATGATATTTGAAAGGTGGAGCCTTTAGGAGGTGATAGGACCATGAGGGTTATGCCCTCACGAATGTATTAACCCATTCATGGATTAATGGGTTAATGAATTAATGGGTTATCATGGGAGGAGACTAACAGCTTTATAATGAGAGGAAGAAAGCATATTAGTATGCTCTCCCCGCTCACCATGTGATACCCTGTGCGGTGCCTCAGGACTCTTCAGAAAGTCCTCACCAAAAAGAAGGCCCACAGCAGCTGCACCCCCTCAACGTCGGACTTCTCAGCATCCACAACTCGAAGAAATAAATTCTGTTCTCTATAAATTACACAGTTTCAGGTACTCTGTTATAAGCAACAGAAAACACCTGCCTCCCCATTTTGTTTTCATTTCAATTAAAAATCTGACCTTGTTAAATTGAGCTTTCGTCTTTACACAGTTAATACTTTAGTCTTCTGGTTAGAAGTCATATTGTATTTTCTCTACTGATTGTAAGACATCCTATCAATATATTAAGTGCTCTTTTAATTTTTTTTTCTTTTTTTGGAAAAGACAGACACCACTTTAAATAAATTCATCAGTTGCAAAATGACCCAGGTTTGAGAACACTAAAATGTTTAAAGAGTATCAAATAATGAAGGAAGTATGACTTTCTTATGTATGCTCATTTTATCTGAGTATATTTCTGCTCTGATTACATAATGTTTAGCTTTCCAAATGTAACAGTATTTTCTTTGTTTTCAAGTTCTGTGGGGGCACTTGCCTGTTACTTCCATATACTAGGCTTATTTGTCATTGTAAATATTAATACATGTTTATCTATCAATATTTTTCCTTTCTATATCTGCATTTTTCTGTGTGGAAGAAGTGAGAGAGAACAAAGGGATGTAAAATTATGTTAAAATTTGGAAAATTGCTATTTCTGGAGATTATTTTTAATACTTTGGTACTATATCATGTAGTCTTATACACTGAAGATAATGTAACTCAGTATACAAAGCGTACAATTAAGGTTCAATGGAAGTAACTACGTTTTCTCTCACCTACCTCTTCCAGTACACTGATGTAGTCAGTGTGACCAAGTGTACTCTAAAGAGACTGTGATTACCTTAACGAGCCCCAAATAAAACCACAGTAAATGGTATAGCATCCCACCAGAAGAATTAGTGGAATAGAAAATCTGAATATCTGACCCTGAAATAAGCATAACAGTTGAAGATAATGGAACATCAATATGGTAGGTCAAATTCTAAGGTGTCCTCAAGATCTTTCCCCTGAGCCCCACCCCCAATAGGGGCTTGTGGATATGATGGGATAGTCACTCCCATGATGGCGTGGTCCACGCCATGGCATGATCCTAAAGGAGTCAGCTTGGGCTGCCCTCTCCGAGCTGGCAGGGCCACTGGAGGGAGAGCTGCTGGCAAGGCCACAGCTACGAGCACTTGCTGCAACCGGAAGGACTGCCTGACTCGGCTTTGTGGCTTTTGCCTTCTCTTTCGATATTTTGGTTAGCGTGGCAGTTCTCTGAATTCCCAAAAGATTATAAAAATAACACAATAATTATGTAGTCATTGAACTAAACATTCCCACAGAAGATCCGAGTAAATTGGACAATTTAAAATTATCCCCTTGTAATAAACTGACCACACCAACGTATGTTCCAAAAGCACCGCTCATGACTAAATATGAGCTGCAGCCTAATGTAAGCTGGCAAACATCATTTACTGGAGGTTATATTAATGGCAAGAGAATGGTTGGCATTAATGAGAAATTATATAATTGGGACAAATTAAGTATATGGGAATGAAG
>NW_007727547.1:307587-318666 GCF_000696425.1 Galeopterus variegatus
CAACCAACTCTTTTATTTACCTTTTTACCTCGTCTCTACTCCAAGTAACACATAGGCTTGCACACCCTCTTACATGCTTATGAGATACACATACCCACACACAATTTTCAGAGTTTATGCACACACTCACAGGTATGTGTGTATGTATGTGTAGTTTTTGAGAGAATTTTGTAAAAATGAGGTAATTTTTTACAAAGCTATGTGTATCTTTTCTCTATCACTTCAAATATGGCCATATAAGCCTTGTGGAATATACGTAGCATTTTGGTCTTTACTATGAGAACAGTGAAGAGTATTAAACTGAGAAGGTGACAATTACCTTAGTTGCAGAATAGAAGAGGGCTGCAGTAGGTGCACGGAGACAAGTTAGCAGTGCGTGTTAGTGGTCCAGGCAAGGGATGACTATGGTTTAGATTAGAAAAGCAGTAGGTGGTTAGTAAGAGGTTACTAGACTCAAGAGATAGGTATGTGAGAGATAAAGTCTGTACGCTTTAGTGGAGGATTCAATAAGGATAAGGGAATTATCAAGGATGATTCCTAAGTTTCTGGCTTGATAAACTATATAGATGTGGGTACCATTTGCTGAAATGGTGCCATTTTCTTCCTATTTTTTCTTCAAACTTGAGAAAGGGCCAAGTTTGGAGGGGAAGATCACAAGTTCAGTTTGACTTTCAGGAGATAGTAATAGTAGAACAGATACAAGCAGGGCAAACTCACAGGTAGTGTTGTAAGCCCTGTACAATCACCCAGAGGCATTAAAGGAATTCTTCAGCTGCACTTAAGTACCCATGCTTATGGGACTCCACTGAATTTAACCATCTTTATCCTTGAGGGGAGGAATGGGTATCCATTTCTGTTCTTTCTGCTGGTTTCTATCCCATTCTAGCTCTGTTTCGGTGATATTCCATCCCAACCAAAATAAAATTCCTATCTAGATTCAAATAATGTTTTAAAGAAATACATTGCAAAATTGTTCACTTAAAACTTTATACATTTTTCTGATTTTAAAAGCAATACCCATTCACTTAAGAGCATGTGCACAGTATAGATAAGAATACAGAAGTAAATAGAAATCAGCATAGCCCTACTAGTCCAGGGTCATACAGTCTAAATGGTCGCCCCTTGAATTGAACAATGTGGTATTCTAGGCTGATAGTTACTCTTAGCATTTGGGGTTTTTCCTTTTTTTTTTTTTAAAAGAAAAACCAAACACCAAAGAAAAAAGGCAAGTATACTATACATGTAATTATACGTTTTTTCTTTCTCCAGTGAATACAGTTCGAGAATTTCCCCATGTTCATTTAAATTAAGGTACCACGAAGAAATTAGAGAAGAAAAACTTGTAAACTTAAAACTGTGCCAAAGTACAAATAAGAATCCCACTTTTACAAACAGAATGTTTTCATTTTCTACATGTATAAATATGAGTCCAAAAGTGAGATTGCAATAAAATGCAATAAAAAATGTATCATAAAAATTGTCAAACAGTAAAACAGCCAAATTGTGAATGAGAAGGAAAAAGTGGATAGAATTTGAAACTATCTATTAAGAGATCTGAAGTCTAAAATTCCTTCAATCACTCAAAATTCAGAAAAAAAGTGTATCCAGAGTTATTAAATATGGCCCCCACCTCTACTGGATAGCCTATTTTCTACCTATTTCACCCCCAAATTGGGGTATGGGCAACAGGAATAGCCAATATTTAATGAGAACTTATAATACGGCAGATATTGTGATATAATGTTTTATAATGAAAAATTTCCAACATTCACAGAAAATAGTATCATGAACACTGCTTACTTACCTCCCAGCTTTACTTATCAACATTTTTCCGATTTAGTTTTATATATTGTCACCTCCCCACTTTTTTGTGCTACAATTGTTTAAAATAAATCTGACATAATGTCATTTCCACTGTAAGAATGCCCAATTGTGTTAGAAGCTGGCAATACAGTGTCTTCTCATTAGTTGAAACTTCTATTGAAGATAGTGCAATATGATAGTCATATATATATATATATGGAAAATGTATCAATATATTTCTAGGAAACACGATATATTACAGTTCATTTGATTTCAACAAGAATTTGTTAGTGCCTATTTCTGAATTGGAAGAATATACGGCTCCCAAAACAACTTTCTAACTGGTTTTAAAGGCTTATATAAGTCACTTTACCTTCATAGCAGTGTATTAATTAGCGTTCTTTTTGTTGCACCAGCATGTGCCAAACACAGATTAGCCAAGTCAAAAGAAGAAGTTTATTTGGAGGATGTTGGGGTATCTAATGGAATAAATAAGAATTGGGCACAGAGTCGTGAGTCCTTATGGGGTTCTCATCTCTGCTTCTCTCTATTGCCTTCAGCTTTCTCTTTTGTTGCCAAGATTTTTTTTTTCTAAATTATTAAAAGTATGGATGCTAAAAGTTTTATAATTTAGAATTTATCAAAACTAACAATCTTCAGAGAGACATCAACTCAGAACAATCAAGCAGGGTAATCAGGGTGAGATAAAATAATTTAGGAATACGGATATAGAAATTACGTGGACGGAATGGGTAAAATGTAGTTCCTTCCTAGGTTCGTGGAGAGGATAATGTGCAGACAATTGCATATGCATCCTCTGTGGGGACTAAATGATTATATGTGCAAAATGAAGTCCTTGAATTATGTGATTGTTAAGGCACCTTCTAGTTCCTCATATATACTTCTTTCAAAGTTCTTAAAAACGCTTGTAGAAAGTTTGAAAAGACAGGAGAAAATATAAATAAATACTAAAATGTCGTGCACTTTGAGTTTATCCAAAGTTCAAACTACAATGTGACATTTTTTAAAGCATATATCTTAAGGTGATAGGCCATTAATATGAAATTTTAATAAGAGATGGAACCAAAAGCAGATAACTTCATTTTGCATTAAACATATTTTATCTGTGTTGTCATACTGATATTCCTCACCCATAAAAATTACGGCAAAGTAAATTAAACCAAAGCATAAAAGAAATTTTATATAAAAACCAATAATTTGTTTCTCATTGCTGGCACTTCATATTTTGAAGTCTCAGGTTTATTATTTTTAAACTAAATTACTAAACCTTGCGTGAAGGCTTAATGGTCTTAAAATAGCTTATAAACTTATGGAGTTTTCACCTTGAAATCTCAATATAAATTTTTTGGGGGGGATGGATATTTAATTTCACGTAACTATTATTATTGAATGTGAAGTGAGTATGTTAGGCTCTGATCAATAAAATATACCTTTAATGTAGATAGTATTTATCGTTCTTTATTTTAAAATTTTTAGTATGAAATTTTCAAAGACAAAGAAAATAATAGAATGAACCTTTACATACCATCACCCAGATGCCAGATTAACTCATGGCATCTACATATAGGTTAATTATGGAATAAATCTCAGCACATATTGAGTATGTAACTATTTAAAACATAAAGATTCATTTCTTTTAAACATTACTATAATAATATTATCACATCAAAAATACTTAAACAATATTTTCTAATATTGTCAAATATCTGGTTATTGATCAAATTTCTCTGTTAGTCTCATAAATTCTTGTTATAGACTGAATGTTTGTGTCCCTCAAAATTCTTTTGCTGAAGCCCTAATCCCCAATGTGATCACATTTAGGGATGAAGCTTTTTTTTTTTTTTTTAATTTTTTTTTAAAGATGACTGGTAAGGGGATCTCAACCCTTGGCTTGGTGTTGTCAGCACCACGGTCAGCCAGTGAGCTAACCGGCCATCCGAATATAGGATCCAAACCCATGGCCTTGGTGTTATCAGCACCGCACTCTCCAGAGTGAGCCATGGGCTGGCCCTGGAGACAGAGCCTTTGAGAGGTAATTAGGTCATAAGGATGGGTCCCTCATAATGTAATCAGTGCCCTTATAAGAAGAGAAGTGTGAAAGCTTTCTTCCTAACTCTCTGCTCTCCACCATGTGAAGGCATAGTGAGAAGGTGGCTGTCTGCAAACCAGAAACAGGCCCTCACCAGACACCAGATCTGCTAGTTCCTCGAACTGGACTTCTCAGCCTCCAGAACTCTGAGAAGTAATTGTTTCTTGTTTAGCCACCCACTCTATGGTATTTTTGTTATAGTAGCCTAAACTAAATAAGGTAATGCTTTTTGCAGGTTAATCATGAAACAAAACAAATAAGGTCTATAGATTTTAAGTTAATGATTTGTCTTTAATGTAGGGCACACTTATTTTGGCTTTTTTTTCAAAGTACAAACTTTTGACTTTGTCAGTTTTTCTCTATTATACATTTGTTTTTCCTTTCATTAAATTCCACTGTTATGTTTATATTTAATTCTTTCTGCTTTCTTTTTTTTTGCTTTTTTCTTCATTTTTAAGGTGATTATAGATGTAATTTTTAGTCTTTCTTTTTTTCTAAAATGTTCATTTAAGGCTATACATTTTCCTTCAAAAGTAATTTTAGCTGCATCAAAGATTTGCTGTGTCCCCTTTTTTACTGCAATTCAATTCAAAATATGTTCTAATTTTCATTGTCATTTCTTTATCTCTAGATTATTAAAAAGTATATTGCTTAATTTTTTAAATATGTAGATATTTTCTATTTGTCTTTGTTATTGATTTCTAACTTAATTTTCATTGTGGTTAGAAAACATAATTTGTATAAATTATTGAAATTTGAATTTGTTATTTGCTTTAAGGCCCAGCATATGATCAATTTTGGTAAATGTTATATGTATCTTGGTGAAGGCTTTGGGTGTTTTACTTTTTTTGTTACATTTCAATTAAGTAAAGTTTTTTACTCATCATTTTCAGAATATATTCTTTTATTACACATCCCATAAATTACTGAAGAAAGTATATTAAATATAATGTTAAAAATCTCCCATTATAATTGGAGATTTAGTTTATCCCAGCTTTGATTTTTTCTGTTTTTGCTTTTATATTTTAAGACTGCAATTTAGATGAATACGCATTTAGAATTAGTATGTTATATGGATGACCCTCTCATCATAGAATTCTTTTTATATTTGTAATACTTTTGCATTAAAGTTTACATTGTTTGATTCATGATTTTTTAATCTTTAAGTTATTCTTTTTGCTGGTTTTTTTTGGCAAGTTATTTGTATACAATTTGAATTTGATTCAAATTATATACAAATTTAATTTTTTATATTCTGGATTTTGCTGATTTCATCCTTATGTTGACAGTAAGCCTGTCTTCTCTCTCTGAATTCATGTATTTAAATATAACTGGTATGTTTCAGTCTATTTCAATTGTCATTTTAAACATACAGCCCCAATTTGTGTCAGTGGCTGCCTCTTTAGTTGGTTCTTGAGTCTTTTTTTTTTTTTCCTTTTTTGTCTTTTTTCGTGACCGGTAACGGGATCGCAACCCTCGGTGTCACGCCCGCACCACGCTCAACCAGTGAGCGGACTGGTCTCTATATGGCATCCGAACCCTCGGCGGGAGCGCTGCCGCACTCCCAAGCACTGCACTCTACCGAGTGCCATCGGGCCGGCTCATGTTCTTGAGTCTTGGTCTCTATATGGCATCCGAACCCTCGGCGGGAGCGCCGCCGCACTCCCAAGCACTGCACTCTACCGAGTGCCATCGGGCCGGCTCATGTTCTTGAGTCTTTTGACATAATAGCTTCCTTACACTTTGGTATAAGTTGTATCAGGCTCAATTTGTCTGTTTCCCACCTTAAATCTGTAATTAGAGATTACATGCCCATGGACCCCTGGTTTCTTCTAGCCACTATTTATTTATTACCTTTCTCCCAGAAAAAAAATTATTCCCAAATAAAAATTTATATGTAAGTTTTAACTCATATCCACTAGCCTCTTTTACACATAGAGACAACCAGGTGAAGTATTATAATTACAATTTTATGAATGAGAAAACAAAATTTAGAGAAAAAAATATTGCCTAAGGGCAAACGGCCTGTATGCAACTTGAAAGCTCAAATGCAAACCTGTATAGATCTTACTCCAAGATGCACGATCTTTTTATTATATCACAACTTTTATTTTTAAGTGATAGTTACTTAAAGACTTGTTAGAAGCATAAGGGACGTTAGTTTCCCAGTATAGATTCTTATGGAGAATTTAATCCCAATTTGTGATTAATTTTTAGGGTGGATGAAAAATGGGAAAAATAGCTCTATTTTAATAAAATAATATCATCTTAAGGAAATAGAACAATTTAGGATAGAAATAAAGAATTATTACTATTTCTAGGTACAATGATTTTGATTTTAAATTTATTCACATATTTTGGCATGGGTAAAGCTAAGATCCACAGAAAATTTTAGTGGCATTACTGAGAAAGATAAAGTAATAATGTCAACATTCAGTGTGTTGCATCTTAGGATTTATTGCATTATTTGTTTGCTGAGACAAAATATAAAATATTTAACCAATATCAAAAAATGTGATATAAAATGTTTTGAGTATTGTTAAATGTAAAACGTAATTTTTAAAAACTTTTTATAGACTATGTCTAGTAATAATGTTTATAGGTATATTGTCAAAAACTGATTTTTATAGTGGTACATAATTTTTTAAAAACATTACTTTGGAAATTTTTAACTCTGCTTAAGGATAGTCCTACCCTATTACAGTTTGAAAAACAACCCGAGGCAAGGATTATGTAAGTCCTTGGAATAGATGTCCCAGACTCCACTGAAAATAATTGGTCAAAACATTTATTACTAATGTATAATGTGCAAGAACTTTCAAGCAACCGTAGAATTCTAAATAACAATAAACAGGATCTATACACACTTAAAATTATATGACATTAAGTATATGAACTTACAAAAGGACCATCCAGTTCCAAAGTATTCTAAATAATTATAATAGAGAAAGTTACTGCTAAGACTCATTTCTGTGTTTATTTGCATATATTTCAATATTTCCCAAGAAATAAACATATGTAAATGCTGTAGATTGAATTATGTCCACTTAAAACTCACTGAAGCTTGAATTGTGTCCCCCAAGTTTCATATATTAGAAACTTAGCCCCCACTGTGATTGTTAAAAGAGTGGGAAATCCTATTATGGTAACTGAAAGGTGGAGCCTTGAAGAGGTGATTGGATTGTAGGACCATGTAGTAGTGGATGGATTAAAAATGGTGGTCAGGGCATGGTTCTGAGGGCTTTAAAGAGAAGAGGAGAGTCTTTCTCTTGCTGTCTCTGCTCTCTCTCTTCTTCTACCATCTTGCAATGTGAGATCCCTGGGTCCCTGTTGCTGTCACGAGATGGACTTTGGACTTCCCAGCCTTAGAAACTGTAAGCAATAAATTTCATTTTTCTTATAAATCACCCAGTTCTGGGTATTTTATTATAAGCAGCAGAAATGGACTATTACAGTAAATATTTCTTGTAAGATTTTTTAAAAATGGAAATAGAAAAATATGTCATTGTATTTTTACTATATAGATTTAATAAAACCAAAATTATATCACTTTCACTTTGTATTAACATTTAAAGACATACTTTTTAAAATGTTGCATATATTAAATAATTTAAAAAATGAAGAGGACTTCTACTTTCAGGAAAATGGAATAGATGCACTTTTCCCTATTGCTCCCACTAAGTACAACTGGCCACTCTGGCCATGAGATATAATGCAAACATAAGACGACTCTGAAAGGTGAATAGAAGGAGCCAACCCAACGAGGCCCATCAAGACCAGAAGAGCAGCACGATGGTAAGTTTCCTGGGTTTTCCTTTTGTTTCATATATCCCAGACTTGGAGCAGATGAGGCCGGCAAACCAGAAGTGCCAATGGGCCCAGACTAAAAAAGCCCCAACAAAACCTGCTCTCTATGGCCAAAGGATCGCCAGAGGGGCAGCCTAGCAAGACGGAAAACTTGTAGACAATAACTGCCCTATTCCAGCCAAACAACACAGAAAAAACTGTTTTCCTTCAGCACCCGCACCAGTAAAAGTGGAGTGGGGAGCCTAGACTTATGCCCTTACCAGGCTGTAATGAGTTACCCCAGCATCCCCTCTGGAGTGATTTCAGAAAAGGCTAGGTAAGGAGCTGGGACTTTTACCCCACCACTAGTAACAAAGTCTCTCCCCTCCCCCACTGCATCCCTGTGTGCTTGTGGAAACCATTTGGGAAGCCTGGACTTCCTTCTACATCCCCATGGCAGTAACCAATTGCCCTCCCCCTTCCTACAGGAGTGGTATCTGAGGAGGCTTGGTGAAGAGCCAGAACTTTTATCATTTGCTAGAAGTAAAGATGTTACCTCCACTGGGATATCACTAAACACTACGTGGAGAGTTAGAACCACCACACCGATCAGCTATAACAAAGAGCTCCCCACTCAAACAGAGATTTGAATAAAATCCAGTCACATAACAGAACAAAAATGCCCAGGTTTTAGTAGAAAATCAATCATTATACCAAGAATCAGAAAGAACTAAGATGAATAAGAAAAAAATGTCACCAGATGCCAACATTGAAGCAAAAGAAATATCAGAATTATCTAACAAATATTTTAAAGAAGCCATAGTAAAAATGCTTAAACAAACAACTAAAAACACACTGAAGACAAATGAAAAAGAGAATAACTTAGAAAAGAATCACCAGTTATACAGGAAAACCAAAAGGAAGTTTTAGAAATGAAAATACAATGCTGAAATAAAAATCTCAGTGTATTAGCTCAAAAACAGAATGGAAGGGACAGAGAAAATAATCAGGAAATGGGAAAGTGGGACAAAGAAATTATCCCATATTAATAATGAAGAGAAAATTGACTGACTGAAAAAAATAAATAAATAAACAGAGCTTCAAGGACATATTGGCAAAGAACCTAACATTTGTGTCAATGAATTTTTGGAAGGAGAGGAGAAAGAGGATGAGGCTGAAAAAGTACTCAAATAAATATTGGCTGAAAACTTTACAAATTTGGTAACAGATTCAAGAAGGTGATTGAATCCCAAACAGGATAAACCCCAAAAATTCATGCCAAGACACATCAGAAACTGATGTGTTTCAGTTTCAGTAAACTGAAAACCAAAGGAAAAAATATATATACTGAAAGCAGCCAGAGAAAAATGACACTTTACCTATATGGAGACAGACAATTAGAATAACAGTGAATTTCTCATTAAAAACCATGGAGTCTAAAAAAGGAGACAAACATTTTTCAAACACTGAAAAAAGATAAATAAATAAAAAGAACTGATAAACCCGAATCCTATGCCCAGTAAAAACATTCTTCTTGAATGAGGAGTAAGTCAAGACATTGGTGGGTGAAGGAAAACTAAGAGAATTTGTTGCCAGAAGACCTACCTTAAAAGGAAGTTTAACCAGAAAGGTTATGATAAAAACAACAAAACTTGTAACATCAAGATGAAGAAAGAAAATAGTAGCAAAAAATCTGGCTAAATATAGTAGCTTTTTCTTCTCATTTTGAGTTTGTTAAATTACATTTAATGGTTGAAGAAAAAATTATATCAGAAGTTCTAAATGTATATAGAAGAAATATTTAAGATAATTAAATGATAAATGGAGAGACAGGAGCAATGAAGGAGGCAAAGTTTCTATACTTTCTTTTACTGGTAAAATTTAATACTTAGAACTACCATTTCAAAAGCTATACAGAGACAAACTCCAAAATATAAATGCATCACAATAAAATTCTAAAAAATGTTTGTGACCTACAGAAAGGCAAGAAAAAATTAGAGAATTTTTAAGGGCTCAATTTGACAATTGAGAGAAATGAGAAACAGAGAAAACAAAAAGAAAATAAGAATAAAATAAAATGGCAGACTTAAGCTGTATTGTATTAATAATTAAATTGAAGTAAGTTTCCTAAATATATCAGTTAAAAGAGAGATTGACAGAAAGGATTAAAAAACATGATCTAACTGTGCTTTGTCTGTAAGAAAACTCACTTCAAACACAAAGATATAGGGAATATCAAAGAAGAAATGGTTAAAAGATATATCATGCAAACTTTAATTAAAGGAAAACAGGTGTGGCTATATTAATACCAGATAAAGTAAATTTCAGAGCAAAATAATTACCACATGTCACTCGCTGTGTGACGGAGACACAAAGATTACTCAGAGCCCAAATATTAAGAGGAATGAGAAGCCTGAACGGACTACACGGAGAAAAAGGAGAAACATGGCACAGCCCCGATTTGGTATTTGCTACAGCTTTTATTGTAAAGACAAGGAAATACAACAGAAAAACAACTTAATCAATCATTTATCAAAGGAATGAAAAGAAACCGGCTATGGGGCATTCTCTGGAAAGTGTCTTGATTAAACAAAGGTAAAGGAGTGAAGCTGGATAAGAAATACCTTAATGTTCTTACGTAATCTAGCAGAACATCCTTGAATATCTTTGCTGTACTAAGGGCTTTTGCCCTTTGAACAATCCCTGTTCTGCCTCAAATCTCTTATCTACATTAAGGGCTTTTGCCCTGTGTAAATTCCCTGGTCTTTCTCAATCTAACATTCCTATACTCCTCCACAACCAGAGACAGAGGAGAAATTATAAAATGATGGAAGTGTCAATCTGACACCAGAGGAGAGGGTCTGGGGAGGTTGGATAGCTGACTTCAACCCACCCTTTCCTCTACTAGGTTCTTGATTCTGCCACAGGAAGGAATTCAAGAGCAGAGTCACAGTAGAAAGTGAAAGCAAGTTTAATTTAAAGAGTAAGAAATATAGACATCACAGGGATAGTGCAGCGTAACTCCAGAGACTGGGCAGTGGCCACACCATCTTTAATATAAAAGTAAGAAATACACACTTCAAGTTTAGTACAAAGTGCAGGCTGGCTCAAGAGAGTGAGCAGCAGCCTGCTAAAGGCAAATTTAACACAAAAAGTAAAGTATACATGCCTCACAGGTGAGGTGTGGGCTGGCTCCAGAGAGAATGAGCTACAGCCCTGCTTTCTTCCTGGATTCAACGTTAATAGCTTGGCTATCCATATATACTCATTCTATTTAGTGAATATTCAACTAAGGGGGTGCTTCCCAGTTATGCAACAGGTTATGTAACAGGTTTGTGCGTTCTCAATTGGTCTCCTTTACAGCATACTTGTAGTGGATT
>NW_007727547.1:319209-320433 GCF_000696425.1 Galeopterus variegatus
AAATACACACTTCAAGTTTAGTACAAAGTGCAGGCTGGCTCAAGAGAGTGAGCAGCAGCCTGCTAAAGGCAAATTTAACACAAAAAGTAAAGTATACATGCCTCACAGGTGAGGTGTGGGCTGGCTCCAGAGAGAATGAGCTACAGCCCTGCTTTCTTCCTGGATTCAACGTTAATAGCTTGGCTATCCATATATACTCATTCTATTTAGTGAATATTTAACTAAGGGGGTGCTTCCCAGTTATGCAACAGGTTATGTAACAGGTTTGTGCGTTCTCAATTGGTCTCCTTTACAGCATACTTGCAGTGGATTGAATAATGTCCCCCCAAAACTCATTGAAGCTTTAATTGCGTTCCCAAGTTGTATGTATTAGAACTTAGCACCCACCCTGACTGTTAAGAGGGCAGGAAATCCTATTATGGTAATTGAAATGTGGAGCCTTGAAGAAGTGATTGGATCGTGGAACCATGCAGTAGTGAATGGATTAATAATTGTGGTCAGGGTGTGGTTCTGAGGGCTTAAAAGAAGGGGAGAGTCTGCCTTTCTCTGTCTCTGCTCTCTCTGCTTCCACCATCTTGCAAAGTAAAACCCCTTGGTCGCTGTTGCCACCACCAGATGGACTTTGGACTTCTCAACCTCAGAAACTGTAAGCAATGAAAGTCATTTTTCTTTATAAATCACCCAGTTTCAGGTATTTTGTTGTAAGCAACACAAACGGACTAACACAATGCTTATTGGTCAAATTCAATCACATGTACCAAATACACTTAAAATATTCTGCATGCTTTCCAGCGCTTCCAGTGGAAGGTGATTCAAGGGATTCATTCATGGGATTCATTCAAGGGATAAACTCCATTTTACTGAGCATGCTTGGCCACTGAGATTACACAAGTCTGCCTCCTGTAGTCTCAGTCTCCAAGTGCCATACTGAAAATAGGTGCTACAAACCACAGTAGCTCAGGACTCAGAGGAAGGGCTTGAGTCCTAGAGGAGTGATTTGAGACCCAGGGAGTGTCCTGATACTCAGAGGAGTGGCCTGAAACCCAATCCCAGGGGGACTGAGCACCTCCTATCTCAAATCCACCAAGAGACATAACAATTCTAAATATGTGTGTTCCCAACAACAAATCTGCAAAGTATGTGAAGCCCAAACTGATATAACGAAGGAGAAATGGACAAATAGACAATTACAGCTGTAGACTTCACATCTCACTCCCAACAATT
>NW_007727547.1:321556-330211 GCF_000696425.1 Galeopterus variegatus
GGTTTTGTAAAAGGATCATTAAAATGGACAAATCTGTAGCAAGACTGGCAAAGAAAAAAAAAAGGAAAAAGACACAGTTGCTATATCAGTAATGGAATAGGGAATGAAACAGACACCTCTGGTGTCCAAGGGAAAGTAAAGGAGCACTGTGAGAAACTCTGCACAAGTATCACAACTTGGATGACATAGGCAAGTTTTTGAAAAAATGTAATTTACAACTCACCAAATATGAAATACATAATTTGAATAGGCCTATAACTATTAAGAAAATTGAATTCATAATTATAAAACTCCTAAAAAAGAAATCCCTAGGCTCAGAAGACTTTCAAATTCAATAAGAATTAACATTGATTCTACACAGTTTCTTCCAGAAAATAGAAGAGGAGGAATATTTCCGAATTTGTTTTTTGAAGATAATATTATCCTGATACCAAAACAAGACAAAGGCAACACTAAAAACAAAGCAAAACAAAACAAAAGAAAAACCCAAACTACAGACCTATATTCCTCATAAACACAGATGCAAAAATCCTCAATAATATATTAGAAATTAGAATTCAGCAATACATTAAAATAACCAAGTGGGGTTTATTCCAAGGATGCAAGGCTGCTTCAATATTCAAAAATCAATCAATCTAATACTCCATTAATATGGAGACTAAAAAATAAAAATCACATGGACATATAAATCCATGAGGAAAAGGTGTTGGACCAAAATTCAACACCTATATTAAAAATGTTCAGGAAATAGGAATAGAGGGAAACTTCTGTAACTTGATAAAGAGGATCTATGAAAATCTATAACATACTTAATGGTGAAAGATGGAATGCTTTCCCCCTAAAATCAGAAACAGGGCAAGGATTCCCACTGTCACCACTCCTATCCAACATAGTGCTAAATGTTCTAACCAGTGCAATGAGGCAAGAAAATTTAAAAAAAAAAAAAGAAAGAAAGAAAGAAAGAAAGAATACAAATCAAAAAGAAAGAAATAAAACGGCCCTTATTTGCATAGAAAATCCCAAGAAATATACAAAAAGAAGCTTCTAGAAGTAATAAATGGGTTCAACAATGCCACAGGATACAAGATCAGTTATATTTCTATACCCTAACAAGGAACAAGTGGGCACCAAAATTAAAAATACAATACCATTTACAATTGTTAAAAAACTAAAGAAATATATAAGTGTAAATTTAACAAAGTATGTCCAGGATTGTACGCTGGAAACTACACAGTGCTAATAGATGAATTTTAAAAAAATCTGACCCAATGAAGAGACATATTTTATCCATGAGTCACAGGACTCAAAATAGTTAGCTTGTCAGTCTCCCCAAAATGATGAACAGGTGTAATAAAATTCCTATTGAAATTCCAGCAATATATTTTCTATATATAGATCAGATTATTCCAAAATGTATATGAAAAGGCAAAGGAACTAGAATAGCTAAAAAAAAAAAACAAAAAACAACAACTTGATAAAGGATAAAGTGGGACAAATCATTTATCTGACTTCAAGACTTTTTATGTAGTATATTATTCAAGGCCCTGTAGTGTTGGTGGAAGGATGAACACATTTGACATCTATTCAGTGAAACAGAATAGAGAATCAAGAAATATACTGCACAAATATGCCCAACTGATTTTTGACAAAGGCGCAAAGGCAACTGAATGGAGGAAAGATAGTCTTTACAACAAATGGTGCTGGAGCAATTGGACATCTACAGGTTAAAATTTAAAAAGCAAAAAAACAAACAAACAAACAAAAACACCACCACCACAACAACAACAACAACAAAACCCCAAACAAAGTACTCAATATGAATCTAGGGCCTAAATATAAAATGTAAACCTATATGTAAATCTATGAAAGTTTTAGAAAAAAATCTCCAGAATCTAGGTCTAGGCAGAGTTTCTAGACATAACATCAAAAGCACAATCCATGAACACAAACATTGATAAATTGAGCTTCATCAAAATTAAAAACTTTTGTTCTGCAAAAGATCTTATTCGAACAATGAAAAGATGAGCCACAGAGTGGGAGAAAATATTAACAAGCCACATATACAATGAAGGATTATTATCAAAATTAAATAAAGAATACTGAAAACTCAAGAGTTTTATAAAACAGTCCAATATTAGAAAGCTGGCAAAAGACATGTTGAGAGATGTCAGCAACAAGGAAATACAGAAGGCAAGTAAGCACAGGAAAAGATGCTCAACATCATTAGCCATTAGGGAATGACAATGAGACATTGCTACATTCCTATAAAAAATAAGAATACCACCAAATGCCGGCAATGATGCAGAAAATGCTGATCGCTCATATATTGCCGTTGGGAATGCAAAATATTCTGGAAAAAGGATTTGTTAGTTTCTTATAAAACTAAATATCAACTACCATACAATCTAGCAATTGCACTCCTAGGCATTTGTCTTAGAGCAATGAAGATGTGTGTTTGCACAAAATCGTATACACAAATATTTATATTAGTTTTATTTCTAATAGTCAAAAATGGGAAACAATCTAGAGTCTCCTTAAATGGGTGAATAATTAAAATGTGATACATACACCCTTGCCATGAAATATTACTCAGCCACAGAAAGTAATAAACTATTGACACAGGTAGCTACTTGGATAAATCTCCAGAGAATTATGCTGAGTTAAAAAAATCTATTTATATAATATTCTTGAAATGACAAAATTATAGAATAAACAATGAGTAGTGTTTGCTAAAAGTTAAGGAGGGAGGAAAGTGAATGTGGCTATAAAAGGGAAGTGTGATGGATCATGGAGGTGACAGACATGTTCTGTATATTGGCTATATTAATGTTGATATTCTGTTTGCAATATTATATCATAAGTTTGCAAGATGCTTCCTTTGGGGAAAATTGAATAGAGAGTACATGGGACCTTTTTGTATTATTTCTATAACAGCATGTGAATCTACAGTTGTCTCAAAATAAAAAATTCAATTAAAATAAACAAATAAACCTGACAATAGGAAATCCTTGTCTCCGAAAGTGCAACTCAATTTCTCATTTGTTTACATTCAGGAAGAAGCTATGAAGTATGGGCAAAATCTGTTTATTCTCTAACATTAATTTGTTCTTGTCCTTGATGGAGTAAAACGTCAAAACTATTTTTGTATCTATTAAGGAATAACATTTATTATTATATAGGTTTGGATTTTTGTTTTTCCCTGCTGAATAAAAGTGAGAAAAAGGTGATTCAAATGAATTAGAAATGAAGGACATTTTCTGTATGCTTGTATGGTCTTCTGTGCAGTACAGACAACACCACAGTAGCCGAGTTTTATTTAGTAAATAGGTCACTGGGAATTCTGTACCATCAGAACTGAACTGTAAATCATCTGCATTTTTTCTATTAAATTTTATGAGTAGAGCATATTATAAGATTCTATTTGTGTCGCTAAAATAAAGTAGTATGATAATTAGTCATTTCTTGAACAGCAAAGCTCAGGAAAAGGGCCTTGTGAAATCTTTTGGGAATTTATAATTTAATACATATTTGGAATCTTAAAAGTATAAATTAGAATTAGAACACTGTATTTTCAAGAAGTTTTAAGATTCTTCATATTACCTGCAGAATAATGGATCAAAGTATTTCCACTTCTTCATTTTATGTTTGCAGTTTACAGAGCAAATGATTTGCCTAGTGTCACAAGGCTAAGCGATGTCAGAAGCAGTCCTCAGTCTCAGTACTTTTATTATCTATTTTAGAATTATTTCTAGACCAGAATTTTCTATTATATAATTTTAAATCATTTCCGGATATATATTTGCTGTTATTTCACTAGAATTTAATGTAAAACTAAGAAATTTTTATAGTTTCTTCTGTCTTAATACTGCAATTCAGGCAACATTCTGATTAAAACATTTAATAGCAAAAGAATGAATCATAGAATAAGGCACATAGAAAATTCCCATTGGTTTTAATTAACAGGGAATTTATAAAAGGCTAAATGAGGTTGTGTTGATAACTTTATTATGCTTATTAGCTTATTTTCCCTTTCCAGATGTAACTTTATTTTATCATGATGAAATCATGATAAAAAAGATTGCTCTGAAGGTAAAGTTAAAATAAACGGGTATTTGGTTCAGAGATGTATAAATTCAGTATGACAAGATGTCTACAGAAGGTATAATAGTTCCAGAGATGCAAAACCTAAAAGGTAAGTAAAAGACAGTAGCCCAACAGCACTTAGACATTTTTCCAACCCCCACAAACCTGTCAAAAGCTCAGGCCAAGGAAGGGTGTAGAAAAGTCCTGCAGAACGTAAGTGGCGACAGTAAGAAAGAACAGAAGGCCGTGGAGCCCGCTATTTGCCTTGGAAATGGCTTTTCTCATTTGAACTCACTGAGGCTAATCAAAGAGGAAAACTCAGTAGGACTTTTCTCTCTTTCTCTCTCTTTTTTTTTTAGCTCAAGGAAAAAGCATTTTAAGAGCAGCTTTTTCTGCCTTTGCATATAATCAGGCAAGAAGGTAGCTGAGGGCATTTCACAAGTTTAAGGAAATCAGTGGCTCTAATACCTTTCGGAATATTTATAACCATTAGATTCTTCCTGTCCATCAAAAGATAGCTTCTCTCCTATTTCAGCATAAGATTTGTCTGCACTTTCCCAAGATTTACCCCAGAAGACACTTAAGTTTTTTAAAAACTTTTAATGTGAAATAATTTTAGACTTATAGATAAGATGCCAGAATAGAATAAAGAATTCATCCAGGTAAAATGTCAAATGTTAATATTTTACCACATTTGTTTTATTCTCTGTTTTTTCTCTCTCTATATGTTCATATACATGTGTAAATATATATATATATATATATATATATATATATATGCACTCAAATAAATAATTTTTTCTAAAACAACTAAGAGTAAGTCGTCATTTTTCCCATTGCCCCTGAATATTTAATAAGTATTTTCTAAATGACAAGGAATACAGCATGACCAGTAAAATCAGGAAATTAACATTGATACAATTCAGTACCACCAACAAATTTACAGACTCCAGTCACACTCACCAATTATCTCAATAACACTGTAGTGAAAAAAGGTTTTTATACCTGTCTTTATTCAGGCTGCTATAACAAAGTACTGTAGACACTGAAGCTGACACTTCTGGAGATGTGGAATCTAACAGCATGCTTGCATCTGGTGAGGGCCCTCTTCCAGGTTTCAGATTGAAACTTCTTGTATCCTCACATGTCAGAAAGAAAACTAGAAAGATCTCAGGAGCCCCTTTTATATGGGCACTAATCCCATTCATAAGGACTGCACTCTTATGAGCTAATTATTTCCCTAAGGTTGTACCTTCTTTTTTTTTTTTTCCTTTTTGTCTTTTTTTTTTTTTACTGACCGGCAACGGGATCGCAACCCTTGGTGTTGCGCCCGCACCGCACTCAGCCAGTGAGCGGGAACCAGTCTCCACATGGGATCCGAACCCTCGGCGGGAGCGCCACTGCACTCCCAAGCGGCGCACTCTCCAGTGCGCCACTGGGCCGGCCCCGGTTGTACCTTCTAATACCATCACGTTGAGGGTTAGGATTTTAACACATGAATTTTGAGGGACACAAATATTTGCCCCATGCACTACCCAGGCAAGGTCTACTCCAGGATCATGTATTATGTATAGTTATGTTTCTCAAGTTCTTTCAAGAATTCCTCAGCCTTCTCTTGTATTTCATGACTTCTGTGATTTTTATATATACACAATGAGCTTCAAAAGGCTAGGAAACTTTCCCAAGATTAATGTGTCAGAGCTCTCTAAATTCAAAGGACCTAATTTTTCCTTTTTAATATAATACTGTCTCCTTGTTTTCTATAAAAATGGTAAAATGTCATGTAAGAAAAAAAATTTTTGTTTACTACTTTGTGGTACTCAGAGAAAGATAATATTTAGATTTTTAAATGAGTAACATTTTTGAAATAGTTACTAAGGAATTTTTATCACATGTAATGGTAATAGCATTTTACACTTAAAGAACAATGAATTTTTGTGGTATGCAAATCTCTTTTGCTTTTCTTATCTCATTTGCTAGCATAAGTAATTCCATACCAGGTAATATTATTCTCAATTTAAAAATGAAACCGCAAACATTTATATATATCACAAACTTAAAGCATTCACATATAATCCAAGCATATCTATTGTTTTTGTTCAGATTCCTATTTTTCAACATATCATTCTGTTCATGTTTAACTGATCTGATAATTTTCACTCACATATTATTTTAAATATAAATGATTTGTGATTACAAGGTAAAGGAAACAATTGAGTTTTTTGAAGGGAGCAGATAATTTGAAGATTTATCTTAATATTCAGCATAATTATTTATTAATAATTTTAAATGATTGTGTTTTTATAAAAACTAACTTGATATATTAAATCTTGAAATTTTTTTATTTAAGCAACACTTTATTGGACAATTTAGAGACATATTTTGGAATGTGTACGGAACATTTTCTGAATATCCTATTATGGATGGTCACATTATTTTATAGATTTATGAAATGAAACTTGCCAGGGATTTTTGCTAAACTGATGTATTTTTCTAGTATTCTCTCTTTTCTGGTATGTATTTATGCCAACATATAAACTGGAACAGTTCATTTCAGAAGGAGAGAATGGAACTGTGGTTATTAGAAAGAGAGAAGGGCAGGGAGGGAGGGGGTTTAGGGAGAAATTGGCTAATGCACACAATGAATAAATATGTTTTGTAGTGATGAACATGCCAACTATCCTGATTTGATCATCACATATTGTATACTACTGACAGTCAACTCAGTACCCCACAANAGAGAGAAGGGCAGGGAGGGAGGGGGTTTAGGGAGAAATTGGCTAATGCACACAATGAATAAATATGTTTTGTAGTGATGAACATGAAAACTATCCTGATTTGATCATCACATATTGTATACTACTGACAGTCAACTCAGTACCCCACAATATGTATAACCAATTAAGTTTCAATAAAAAAAATCTAAAGTTTGATGGCTGAGTAGAGAATGAAAAAAAAAAAAAGAAAAGAAACAAAGAAAACCTAGGACAGTTCAAATAACTCTTCTGTTAAAAATGAAATTGAATGTCAATTTTACAACATTATAAAATATCTTTCCATGTTTTCTGATATCTTTAGAGTAAAATTAATGTGAATTTTAAAACATGCAATTTCTTTGGCTTTTTAATATTATTTTCAACACTGACAATTTTTTTTAAACTTAAAATTTTCAAACAATAAATTTTTAAAAAATAAGAAACATAATACATTTCTAATGAGATTTTATAAGATGATGATACAATTTAAACAGAAAATAACAAAACATTATTAGTCAGGCTCATATTTCAGCAGGATGCCTGATTTGTTTTGTTAGTTAATTAACATTGCCTCACAGCTGTCAGTATTATAATGATCACCTTTATTAAGTAAGTAGGTCATAATTTATTTATGGGTCTAGCAAAACAAAATTTACACATCACATACTCTCTTTATCTATGAATTTTTTTAGAAAACTCAGGAACACCCTGCTTAGATCACCAGGAATCATACTTGTACTTTCTTATACCTTAGTAGGAAAACAAAAGGAATCAGATTCTTTAAGGCAATTTAGGATATTATATAGGATATCAACAAGACTTTCACAAGAGATACCTTTTTAAAAATAAATTACTGCAGTTACCTATTGCTACATAACAAGCCACTCCAAACCAAATAGACTTAAGACAACACTAATTAATTATTTCTGATAATTCTGTATGTTGACTGTGCTCAGCAGGATGGTTTTACTGCTCCATGTGTTACAGCTGAGATTACACATTCAGATGGAGTTAGTCTAGTCTAGAATGTCCAAGATGGTTTCTTATCCTTTAGGGCCTTTCTCTATGTGATGTTTAATGATTCAGCAGTCAAGTCTGAACTACCATACAGCAAGGAGAATAAGCTCCTTGTGGGAATAGTCTAAAAGGACAAGTTCCAATATGCAAATGATTATCAACCCTCTGCTTGCACCATATCTGCAAATGTTCCAATATCCAAAGCAAGTCACAGGACCAGTCCTAAATTCAATGTGGGAGGAGACAAGGACTGGAATACTAGGAGTCATGGTTCATAATATATTCTGCCATGACCTATCTTCTGGTCTTCATGATGCATTACTCCCAGAAGCAAAATAATTTTACCCCTTTCCTAGGATCCCAAAAGTCTCATCCCGTTATATCCTTAGTCCTAAGCTTGAAGTCCAAGAGCTCACTTCTAAATAATGCTCAGTGTGATCCCTTAGTCACAGTTATTTGGGTACAGTTATTGTGGACAGAGGCCTGTGAACTAAAAAGATAAATTACCTGCTTTCTACACACTGTTCATACAATGGTAAGAAAGAACAAAGATAATTACACTAGATATTCCCACTCAGAAAGGAGGAGAGGATGAAGAGATATGTGAAAATTCTGAAATCTAGCCAGGTACATGTTCCCATTTTTTCCCTTTCTCCAAGGGCAAGGAATGTTTCTTTATCAGGCCCATTGCTTCTATTTGGGAACAGTTCACAACTGCCCTTGGCTCAACCCTCCAAACTTTTTACTCTGCCCTCTTTTTCATTAAAAATGTTGCCTTTGTTTATAGTTGAGTGGCTTT
>NW_007727547.1:330827-333617 GCF_000696425.1 Galeopterus variegatus
CTTTTTACTCTGCCCTCTTTTTCATTAAAAATGTTGCCTTTGTTTATAGTTGAGTGGCTTTCTTAGCCTGTTTTCTCCTATAAAAAGTTGAGGGTCCAAGTAGTTTTGAATTGTTTCTGTCCCTTTTAGTCTAATCTAAGGGTGCTTTCAATAACACAATTCCCTTTAAAACATTGTAAGCCTTCTACATAGCAGACTGTAGCCCATTCCACTAGACAAAAGTCACAGTGGCATAGATTTTCAAAACAGGTCTTCTCCACTTTAGGATATGGGCAATGTTCTTTGGGATAATACCCTTAAAATTCTTAGGAGCTTTGGTTCTAGCTGAAAGGGCCTAAAGGAAAATACCTTGAATATTTGTTAGGTCTTGACAAAGGGATTTGCAGTCACAACCTTGATTTGTTCTTTAACCTGAAGCTACATTTTGTTCTCAGTACCTTGGATTTTATTTTCACCTGGGGCCTTTTCTTACTTTTGTAACCTTTTGTCCACTGGAGAGGTTAGAGGTGAAAATTAAATTACACACACACATAACTTGGCCAGTTGTGAGTTGCAGACAGTTTTATTAAATTTTGCTTGTGTTTCTTCTTTCCTTCATTTCTCTCCTGCAAAGCCTTATCATATGCAAGTATGAAAAGCCAATTGGCACTTTCAATATCCTGTCTGGGAATCTCCTTAACCAGAATCATGAGGTTATTAGGTGCATGTTTTATCTTAAAAGTTACCAAGATCAGTATTGTCACTAATTTTTCTATCAATACACAAACCAGGTTCAACACTATCGAGCCTCCAATAGCTATTTTTTCACCATCCTTCTAGTTGTCACTAACAATCTTCTTGCTGCCCTTCAGGCCTTTGTCTGCTGCTCAGTCTCAGAGCCAATGCCACATATTTGATGTCTTTGTGATGACAGCACCTCACTTTTATGTACTCTCAATTTCTATTTCAGTAATCAATTGCTGAGAAAAAAACAAAATAAACTTAGTGACTGAAAATAATGAGTATTTATTATTTCTTATGATTCTGTGAGTTGACTGGGATCAACTAGTTGGTTGTACTGCTTCAGGTGATATAATTGACATAATTCATGGAGCTCTATTTAAGTGGGATCTTGGGAGCTTGGCTAGGGCTAGGACAGCAAAATGGTCTCATCTCCCAATTAGTTTAGTATTGACTTCTATATAGTTTGAAGCCGGGAACCAAGACAGAATATTCCCAGAGAATAAGTTCCAATATGCATGAGCTTAACAAATTTGGCAAAGCTCAAGGTGAAAGAGACTACACAAGGGCACAGATACTGGGAGTAGTGGTTCACTGTGGGGTTCACAATGAATATATAAATTTAACTTGTGAAATTTCTGTGGAAAAATGATAGTTGTATTGGCTTATTATATATCTTTCAATATCAGGATATACAAATTTTATAATGATATAAGAATGTGTAAGAAAATATTACCTTTAATAATATATGTATAATATTATAAACCTATATATGGAAATTATGATATGATTATGTTATAATTCTGAAAGCTATCAATAATTAAAATAATTCATAGAAGATATAAAATGATTATCAATATTATATCTAACATTGTAATGTATACCAAAAAGGCTACCAGAGAGAAATTTGAAGGGAAATGTTCTAGTTCAAACACACTTACCTTGTGTGATGTCCTCATTTTTAGATTACATTGTTTTGAGAGAAAGCTTTTTTAATTATATCATGGTTCTTGATACTAGGTTAAATTAACAATTGGAGGTAAAATTTACCTGCTGGAGTTTTGTATTGAGATTATGTGTATACAAATTTATTTGAAATACTGTTAAGACTACTTATAAATATAGGTATCATATACCTTAAGGCTCTCTGTGAATAAAATTCCATAGCTCAGTGCTTCTCGTACTTTTTCTCTTTGGTATCCAAATGGCAGAGGAGGACATTCAGGTCCCCAGAAGGCTTGTTGAGACTGTGGCAACTAGTCTCCAACATGACTCCCAATGATGCCCATCTCATGGTATTTGTACCCTTGTGTAGTTTTAGCCCCACTGTTCCAGCGTTGGTCTGTGTGAGAAACAGAATGCACCAGAAGTGGTGGAGCGTCACTTTTGAGATTATATCATCAAAGACTTCAGCTTAGGCAATGCCTCTCCCTCTCTTTTTCATCACATCACAGGGCCACATGGTAAGAGACAGAAGCCTCCTGTCAAAAGGTTACGTGAATAAACTTGGAAACAGATCCTTCTGTCATAAACGACAGCAGCCCCTGATGACAGCTTGACTACAGCTTTATGAGAAACCTGAAACAAAATTAGCCAGCAAAGCTACTCCCAGAATCCTTCAGAAACTGTGTGAGAAGATAAATTCTTGTCATTTTAAGCTCCAAGTTTTGGATAATTTATTTTGCACCAATAGGTAACTAGTACATAGACACAAAAATACCTTTGCCTTCTCATATTTTATCAAGAAATTTCATGGGAACTTTGACTTTTCTTTTATGTCTAATTTTAATATAAAATATGTTCATCAGGAATATTGGCCTGTAATTTTCTTGTAGTGCCTTAGTCTGGCTTTGGGTAATGTTGGCCTTGTAAAGTGAGTTTGTAAGTGCTCCCTTCTCTTCCAGTTTTTGGAAGTGTTTGAGGATTTGGCATCAATTTTCTTCAAATGTTTGGTGGAATTCACTGAAGCCACCTGGTCCTGGGCTTTTCTTCGTGAGAAGTTTCTTATTACTGATTCAATCTCCTTACTTGGTATGATTTGCTCAGATTTTCTATTTCTTTATGATTCAG
>NW_007727547.1:333851-334635 GCF_000696425.1 Galeopterus variegatus
ACTGATTCAATCTCCTTACTTGGTATGATTTGCTCAGATTTTCTATTTCTTTATGATTCAGTCCTGATAAATTGCATGTTTCTAGGAATTTATCCATTTTTTTTTGGTCATCTAATTTACTGGGGTATACATGTTCATGGTATTCTCTCATGATCCTCTGTATTCCTGTGGCATCGGTTGTAATGCCTCCTCTTTCACCTCGTTTTTTATTTACTTGTCATTCTCTTTTTTACTCTTAGTTTCATTGGTCCTTCACATTGTTTTTCTTGTCTCTATTTTATTTCTTTTCTTTATAACATAATTTTCTATTGTAAAATGTACATAACATAAAACTTACCATCTTAATCATTGTTAAGTTTACAGCTCAGTGGTATTAAGCACATTCACATTGCTGTGTAAACATCACCGCTATCCATCTCCAGATCTCTTTTCATCTGGAAACGCTGAGACTCTATACCCAGGAAACAATAACCCCCATTCCCTCTCACCCTAACACCTGTGACTATTACTCCACTTTCTGTCCTTATGGATTTGACTGCTCTAGAAACCGTACGTTAGTGGAATCATACAGAATTTGTCTTTTTGTGACTGGCTTAGTCACCTGCTTTCTTCTGGTTATTATTTACATGCAATAATAATACCTTTTTTCATTCACATTTGACCTATTTATGTCTTTAGAACTAAAATGAGTTGTTTCCTGTAGACAAGATGTAGTTGGATCACTTTTTTCTTTTTTCTTTTTTTTTTTTCCTTTTTGTCTTTTTTCGTGACCGGCAACGGATCG
>NW_007727547.1:334661-335632 GCF_000696425.1 Galeopterus variegatus
GGGAGCGCCGCCGTGCTCCCAAGCGGCGCACTGTAGCAGTGCGCCACCGGGCTGGCCCTGGATCACTTTTTTCTAATCTATTCTTTTAATCTTGGTCTTTTGATGGGAGAATTAATTTAATCCATACATATTTAAAGTAATTATTGGTAAAGAGGAACTTACTTCTGCCATTTTTTCTATTTGTTTTCAATATGCCTTATAGTTTTTTTTTGTCCCTCATTTCTTACATTACTGTCTTCTTTTGTGTTTAGTTGTTGGTTTTTTTTTCAGTAAAATGTTTTAATTCCTTTCTCATTTCCTTTTGTGTATATTCTGTAGCTATATTATTGATGGTTACCATGGTGTGGGGCTCTTTTACCTGCCCGTAATCCAGCCCACTGGGCCACTTGTCAAGCTATTTTATCTGCCCGTAATCCTGAACCAAGTGGGCCAGCTAGGGCTGGGTCTGGAGCTCATAAACCCCTCAAACCCATTGTTTAGACTGGGCCACAAACCCTTCGCACCCCAGACACCTCACATGCAGGTCTATGAGCTAGGTAACTGGCCGAAAGTTCCTTGGAACCGTAGGTTTGAGACCATGGCCGCGCATGGTGGCCTGAGGCACTCAACAGCCAAATTGCGGCGCTGTGGATGTGCACTAACTCCACCCACCCACCCACACAATTTGCTTACAAAGAATGAGCTGCACCACCCCCAACCAGACCTAAGACAAGGGGACCTGATTAAATTATCCTATTTTCCCAACACATGGGGATTGCATGTGACATTCTAAAGTTATAACATTCCAGCAGCTTGAACTTTTACTAGGTTAACTTCAATGACGTATAAAACTCTGGTCCTATTCAGCTTTTTCCCCACCCTCTTTTAGTTATTGATGTTACAAAATTACATCTTTATACAATGTGCATCAAAAAAACATAAACTAATAATGTGTTTATGCATTAATCTCTTAAATAATTTAGAAAATAAAA
>NW_007727547.1:336719-347082 GCF_000696425.1 Galeopterus variegatus
AAAAAAAAAAATGTAATAGTCTTTTAAATGACATAGAATAAAAAAGCCAAAGATAAAATAATAGTAACCTTCATAATTGCTCATATATTTACCTTTACTGAGATCTTTATTTCTTCATATGGCTTCAAGTTACAGTGTAGTGGTTCTTTCACTTCATCCTGCATTTCTCGTAGAGCACGTCTAGTGATTACCAATGAACTCCTTCCCTTTTTTTTTTAATCTGGGAATGTCATACTTCCTCCACTTTGGAAAATTGTTTTGCTGGATATAGAATTCTTGGCTGACAGTGTCATTTTGTTTTGTTTTTCTTTCAGTACTTTGATATATCAGCATATTGTCTTCAGGCCTACAAAGTTTCTAATGAGAAATCTGACAATGTTATTGAAGATCACTAGTATGTGATGAGTCATTTCTCTCTTGCTACTTTTAAGATTCTCTCTCTGTCTTTTGACAGTTTAATTATAGTATGTTTCGGTGTGAGTCTCTTTGAGTTTATCCTACTTCTTGGAGTTTGTTGAGATTCTTGGAAGCTTGTATTCTCTTTCATCAAGTTTGGGAAGTTTGTGGCCATTATTTTTTTGAATGTTCTCTATGCCCTTTTCTCTCTTTCTTCTTCCAGGACTTCCACATGATATGTTGGTCCACTTGATGGTGTACTACAGGTCCCTTAGAGTCTCTTTACTTTCCTTCAATATTTTCTTTTCTATTTCTTAGACTCAATAACTTCAATTATGGATTTTTTCTTCTGCCTGCTGAAAACAGCTTTGGAATCCATCTAGTGAATTTTTTATTTCAAATATTGTACTTTTCAGCTCCAGAATTTCTTTTTGGTTTCTTTTTAGGTTTTTATTTCTTTACTGATATTTTCATTTTTAAAAATAATTGTTCTATTGACTTTCTCCACATCTTCCTTTAGTTCTTTGAGCATCTTTAAGACAGTTGTTCAGCAAGTCTGCTATATGGTTTTTCTCAGGGACTCTTTCTGTTAGTTTATTTTCTTTTTCTCTCTGAAGAGGCTAGAATTTCTTGTTACATGCTTTATGACGTTTTGTTGAAAACTGGACATTTGAATCTAATAATGTAGTAACTCTGGAAATCAGATTGTCTCTCTTCCATAGGGTTTGCTGATTTTAGTTTTAGTTTTTGTTTTCTTGATTGTTGTAGGCTGTGATCTGAAGTATAAACATAATTTTTTCTTGGGTCTTTTTTAAACACGTGCATTTCTCTGGGTATGCATGGTGATTTTCTAAATCTCTCATATATATGGTTGCTTTTCAATGTCCTATACAATAAATATCTGCTTTCCAAAATAGAAAAAGAGGGAAATAAAGTGGAGGAGGGGCACTGGCCCTTTAAATCCTTTAGAAGATGCTTCAGCCAAAGAGGAAGGGGCTTGCAAGAGTGTGGGGAGGGGTTCAACAATCACTGCCACTTATGTATTTGAACCTCCAACATCAAAAGCAGCAAGCAGCAATCAGAACAAAGATTCCATCCAATTTTGGGGGGACAGAATCATTTTTGCCCATCCTAGCACCTGGGAACACGTGCACAGTTGCTTTCCAAGAGGCAAATAGCTACGTAGTTACTTCCTTGCTATAAGCTAAAAGAGACTGAAGACTAATTTGCAATTTACCATGCAGGCCTTCCCCCCCAAAGCTGCAGTCCTTCACGTAGACTCCAGACCTCCAAAATAGTTATATCAGATGGATGTGCACAGTTGCTTTCCAAGAGGCAAATAGCTACGTAGTTACTTCCTTGCTATAAGCTAAAAGAGACTGAAGACTAAATTGCAATTTACCATGCAGGCCTTCCCCCCAAAGCTGCAGTCCTTCACGTAGACTCCAGACCTCCAAAATAGTTATATCAGATGGATTTGCCTATGTAATTGCTGTTTATGTGGAGGGACAGATTCTCAGTGTTCCCTATTTCCCCATCTTCCCAGCATTCTCATCTTTTCTATTCCATTTATTTCTCCTCTAATCTTTTTTTTTCTTCTTCATTCTGCTTGCCTTGGTCTTAGTTTGCTCTTCTTTTCTTTAGTTCCTTGAGGTGTAACATTAGGTTGCTGATTTGAGATCTTATATTTTTAGTGCAGGCATTTATCACTATAAACTTCTCTCTTAGAACTGCTTTCACTGCATTCCACAAATTTTAGCATGTTGTGTTTCCATTTTCGTATGGCTCAAAATGGTTTTTTATTTGCCTTTTGATTTCTTTTTTAACCCATTGGCTGTTCAGGAACATATTGTTTAATTTCAATATATTTGTGAATATTCCAGCTTTCCTCCTATTATTGATTTCTACTTTTATACCATGTAGTCAGAAAAGATACCTCATATGATTTCAATATTTTTAAATTTGTTGAGGCTTACTTTGAGGCCTACCATATGATCCATCCTGGGGCATGTTCTCTATGTGTTAAGGAGAATGTACATTCTACTGCTGTTGGATGGAATATTTTGAATATGTCCCTCAGGTCCATTTGGTCAACAGTGTTGTTTAAATCCATTGTTTCTTTATTTGTTTTGTGACTGAATGATCCATCCCTTGTTGAGAGTGGTGTGTGAAAGACTACCAGTGTTACTGTTTTGCTGTTTATTTCTCCCTTCAGTTCTGTTAATGTTTGCATTATATATTTAGGTGATGTGATGATAAGAGAAAATATATTTATAATTATTATTTCTTCTTGATGAACCCTTTTATCATTATATAATAACTTTCTTTGTCTTTTGTGACAGATTTTGACTTAAAGTCTGTTTTGTATGATAAAAGTACAGCCACTCCTACTCTATTTTGTTACCATTTACATAGAATATTGTTTCCTATTTCTTCACAGTCTGTGTATGTCTTTAAAGCCAAAGCTAGTCTCCTGTAGACAGTGTACAGTTGGATCTTGCTTTTTACCCATTTGACCACCCTGTGTCTTTTGATTAGAGAGTTTAATTCAATCACATTTAAAGTATTTATGACAAGTAACCATTTACTCTTACCATTTTTTAATTGTTTTTTCTCTGTTTTATAGTTTTTTTGTTTTCTTCTCTTGCTGTCTTCATTTGAAGTTTGATAATGCTTTTTGTAGAGGTATGCTTTTCTTCCTTTCTCTTTATTTGTTCTGTATCTACTGTAAGTTTTTTCTTTTCAATTGCCGTGGGGGGCTTATAGAAGTCATCTTATAGTTATAACAGTCTATTTTAAGCTGATAACAACTTAACTTCTCTTGCAAACAAAAATTCCATATATTTACTACCCCTACAGACACACACACACAAACACACAATGTAATTAATGTCTCAATTACATCTTTTTATATTGTACATCCATTAACTAATTATTGTAGTTATTGTTATTCTTCTTATGTCATTCATCATTTATATAAAAGTTAAAGTTATTTACACACCACTAGCTGTGAACTGACTGAATTGTGTCCCCCCAAGTTCATATAGTAGAAGCTTAACTCCCACTGTAACTGTTAGGGGTGGGAAATTCTATTATGGTAATTGAAAGGCAGGGCCTTGAAGAGGTGATTAGATTATAGGACCATGATATAGTGAATGGATTAATAACAGTGGTCAGGGTGTGGTTCTGAGGGCTTTAATAGGAGACCACTAGAGAGTCTCTCTCTCTGCATTGGTGGCATTTTCTGCCATGTGAGACACTTGCATTGCTGTAAAGTCATCACCAAAGAAGACCCTCACCAGATGTGTTCCCTGTACTTTCATTCTCTCAGCCTCCAAAACCATAAGCAATAAATTTTGTTTTCTTACAAATTACCCAGGTCCAGGTATTTTTTAATAAGCAAAAGAAATGGACTAATATAGAAAATTGGTACCAGGATTGGGGTGTTGCTTATAACAAATACTTGAAAATGTGAAAGCAACTTTGGAACTGGGTGTTGAGGAGAGGCAAGAAGAATTTGGAGGAAGAGGTTAGAAAAAGCCTAGCTGTTGGTTGACGTTTAGAAGACAAGAAAACCAGGAAAAGTTTGGAACTTCTTAGAAACTGGTTAAATGGTGGTGAGAATTCTGATAGAAATAGGGACAGGAAAGGCCATTATGAGGAGATCTCAGATGTAAATAAGAAGGGACTTATTGGCAAGTGGGGTGAAGATCATCCTTGCCATGAACTGGCAAGGAATTTGGCTGTATTCTAATCATATTCAAAAGTATTACAGAATGTGGAATTTAAAGGTACTGACCCAAGGTATTTGGCGGAAGAAATTTCCGAGCAGCAAAGCATTAAGGAAGCTGCATGGTTACTTGTAACAGCCTATGCTGAGTTATGGTGGCAAAGGCATGATGTAAAGTAAGAATTTAAAAGGGAAGCTGAGCATAAAGACTTGGAAAATTTGCAGCCTGGTCATGTGGTAGAGAAGCAGAGGGCATCTTCAGGAGAAAAATGGAGTGATGATAAGAAGATTAGTATAAAAGAAAGGGATTATCAAGAGAAGGAGGAAAAGGCCCCAGAAGCTTTACAGAAGCGTCTGGGACCAACCCCTCCATTACAGGTCCAGAGGCCAAGAAACAGAATGGTCTCAGGGAACAGGCCTGAGGTGCCCTCCACGGGCTTGCTGCCAAAGCCTCCTATGGAAGCTGCTTCCAGCACCAGCACCCTGGCTGTTTTGACTGTTCCAGCTATGGCTAAATTGGCTCCAGGTGTGGCTGGATCCACAGCTTTAGAAAATAAAAGCTGGAAGATTTGAGCCTCCTATGGAAGCTGCTTCCAGCACCAGCACCCTGGCTGTTTTGACTGTTCCAGCTATCGCTAAATTGGCTCCAGGTGTGGCTGGATCCACAGCTTTAGAAAATAAAAGCTGGAAGATTTGGCAATGTCCATGTGGTGTGAGGTCTGCAAGCTCTCAGAATGCCAGAGCTGTGAAGGCTTGGGAGCCTCCATCCCAACTTCATAGGATGTATGGAAAAACACAGGGGCCCAGGAAGAGATCCGTCAGAGAGGAATAGTAACTGCAAAGATACTTCACTAGAGTGATGCCAAGAAGAAATGTGGGGTTGGAGCTGCAAGAGAAAAAACCCACTAAGGCTATGCCTAATTGAGCCATGGGAGGAGGACCACTATGGAGACCCCAGAATTGTGGAGCTGTCAATATGCAATATCAGCCCGGGAGAGCGAAAGCATCACCTGAGACCAGGAAAGCCAAAGAATCAGGATGCCTGAGGACTTAGAAAACCAATCCCTGCACCAGGGTGCAGATGTTGAACACAGAGTCAAGGTACATGATTTACCAGCTGTAAGATGTAATGCCTGCCCTTCTGGGTTTCAGACTTGTTTAGGACCTGTTACCCTTTTCTTTTGGCCTATTTCTCCTTTTTCGAAGGGAAATGTTTACCCTATGTTTGTCTCATCATTCTAGGAAGTAGTTAACTTGTTTTGATTGTGCAGATGGAACTTTGAAACTTGGACTTTTGAGTTGAAACAAGTTAAGACTTTGGGGATTGAATGAATGTACTTATCTATGAGAAGGACATGAATTTGGGGGGCCAGTGACAGAATTCTGTTGACTGACTGAATTGTGCCCCCTGAAGTTCAAATATTAGAAGCTTAATTCCCACTGTAACTGTTGAGAGTGGGAAATCCTATTATGGTAGTTGAAATGTCGGACCTTGAAGAGGTGATTAGATTGTAGGAATATGATATAGTGAATGGATTAATAAAGGTGGTTAGGGGCGTAGTTTTGAGGGCTTTAAATGAGAGCACTAGAGAGTATCTTTCTCCGCTCCACCATTTTCTGCCATGTGAGACCCCTGCATTGCTGTAAAGCCACCACCAGAGAAGACCCTTGCCAGGTGTGTTCTCTGGACTTTGGACTTTTCAGCCTCCAAAACTCGAAGCAATAAATTTTGTTTTCTTACAAATTACCTAGTTTTGGGTGTTTTGTTATAAGCAACAGAAACAGACTAATACAAATTTCAATACTACAGTATTCTGAGTTTGTACATATATTTACCTAACCAGTAACTTCTATACTTTCACTGCTTTCATATTGACACTTAGCATTCTTTTGTTTCAACTTGAAGAATTCCCTTTAGAATTTCTTGTAGGACAGCTCCAGAGGTGATAAGCTCCCAATGCTTTTGGCTTGTCTGACATAGTCTTTATCTTGCCTTCATTTCTGAAGGACAGCTTTCTTAGATGCATACAAATTTCAATACTACAGTATTCTGAGTTTGTACATATATTTACCTAACCAGTAACTTCTATACTTTCACTGCTTTCATAAATTTTGTTTTCTTACAAATTACCTAGTTTTGGGTGTTTTGTTATAAGCAACAGAAACAGACTAATACAAATTTCAATACTACAGTATTCTGAGTTTGTACATATATTTACCTAACCAGTAACTTCTATACTTTCACTGCTTTCATAAATTTTGTTTTCTTACAAATTACCTAGTTTTGGGTGTTTTGTTATAAGCAACAGAAACAGACTAATACAAATTTCAATACTACAGTATTCTGAGTTTGTACATATATTTACCTAACCAGTAACTTCTATACTTTCACTGCTTTCATAAATTTTGTTTTCTTACAAATTACCTAGTTTTGGGTGTTTTGTTATAAGCAACAGAAACAGACTAATACAAATTTCAATACTACAGTATTCTGAGTTTGTACATATATTTACCTAACCAGTAACTTCTATACTTTCACTGCTTTCATAAATTTTGTTTTCTTACAAATTACCTAGTTTTGGGTGTTTTGTTATAAGCAACAGAAACAGACTAATACAAATTTCAATACTACAGTATTCTGAGTTTGTACATATATTTACCTAACCAGTAACTTCTATACTTTCACTGCTTTCATAAATTTTGTTTTCTTACAAATTACCTAGTTTTGGGTGTTTTGTTATAAGCAACAGAAACAGACTAATACAAATTTCAATACTACAGTATTCTGAGTTTGTACATATATTTACCTAACCAGTAACTTCTATACTTTCACTGCTTTCATAAATTTTGTTTTCTTACAAATTACCTAGTTTTGGGTGTTTTGTTATAAGCAACAGAAACAGACTAATACAAATTTCAATACTACAGTATTCTGAGTTTGTACATATATTTACCTAACCAGTAACTTCTATACTTTCACTGCTTTCATATTGACACTTAGCATTCTTTTGTTTCAACTTGAAGAATTCCCTTTAGAATTTCTTGTAGGACAGCTCCAGAGGTGATAAGCTCCCAATGCTTTTGGCTTGTCTGACATAGTCTTTATCTTGCCTTCATTTCTGAAGGACAGCTTTCTTAGATGCAGTATTCTTGGTAGGCAGGTTTTTTTGTTTGTTTGTTTTTTAAGTTTTGCACTTTAAATATATCATCTTACTTTTTATTGGTCTGCTGTTAAATGACTCCACATAAGATAAACTGATGCTTTAAGAAGACTTGGTCTCTTTATCTTTTTCTTGGGGCAGCGGGGCAGGCGAGGAGTGGCCTGGTAAAAACATTTAACTTCAAAGAAAAATATAAGGTACAAAAAGCTTGGATAATACTTAATGAAAAGTGTCTTCCCTACATGAAAAAACAAATAATTTTATCTGAAATACCAAAAAAGGACACATGAAGAAGTGAAGAGATAAATCATCCCCAAATCAGTCATAAATTTGATGCAATTCCAACAAAATCTTAAAGAGGAGGCAGTGAAATATAATGCATAAGAGTGCTGGCTCTAAAGTCAGGTGGCCTGAGCCCAATGTTGACTTTAACACTAGCTCTGTGATATATCACAAATTGCTTAACCACTATTTAGCAGAATAAACAAGATAATCAAAATGAAGAGCATCGTCATTTTTATTGTGATAAATCTATCTTAAGAAATACTTTCATGCTTACTCAAAGATATATGTACAAAAAGAGCCATTGTACTGTTTATAATAGCAGAAAACTCCAAACAATTAAAATTTCCATTATTTGGGCAATTGTTATAAAAAAAAAAAAGGATCATTTGCACTATAATATAACATACAACCATTACAAAGAATGGGTTTTCTGTTATGTATGATAACATGAAAAGTGCCCATCTTATATTGCTAAGTTAAAAAAAAAAGCCAAATGCATATCACTATGAACATTATGATCCCATTTTAAAAAATAATAATAATAAATAACATAAAAAGGATCCTTTCTCTCTCTTTCCCTTTTTCTCTATATGTATTAGTCTGTTGCTTGTAACAGAATATCTGAAACTTGGTAATTTGTAAAGAACGGAGGTTTATTTGGCTTATGANCACCATTTTCTGCCATGTGAGACCCCTGCATTGCTGTAAAGCCACCACCAGAGAAGACCCTTGCCAGGTGTGTTCTCTGGACTTTGGACTTTTCAGCCTCCAAAACTCGAAGCAATAAATTTTGTTTTCTTACAAATTACCTAGTTTTGGGTGTTTTGTTATAAGCAACAGAAACAGACTAATACAAATTTCAATACTACAGTATTCTGAGTTTGTACATATATTTACCTAACCAGTAACTTCTATACTTTCACTGCTTTCATATTGACACTTAGCATTCTTTTGTTTCAACTTGAAGAATTCCCTTTAGAATTTCTTGTAGGACAGCTCCAGAGGTGATAAGCTCCCAATGCTTTTGGCTTGTCTGACATAGTCTTTATCTTGCCTTCATTTCTGAAGGACAGCTTTCTTAGATGCAGTATTCTTGGTAGGCAGGTTTTTTTGTTTGTTTGTTTTTTAAGTTTTGCACTTTAAATATATCATCTTACTTTTTATTGGTCTGCTGTTAAATGACTCCACATAAGATAAACTGATGCTTTAAGAAGACTTGGTCTCTTTATCTTTTTCTTGGGGCAGCGGGGCAGGCGAGGAGTGGCCTGGTAAAAACATTTAACTTCAAAGAAAAATATAAGGTACAAAAAGCTTGGATAATACTTAATGAAAAGTGTCTTCCCTACATGAAAAAACAAATAATTTTATCTGAAATACCAAAAAAGGACACATGAAGAAGTGAAGAGATAAATCGTCCCCAAATCAGTCATAAATTTGATGCAATTCCAACAAAATCTTAAAGAGGAGGCAGTGAAATATAATGCATAAGAGTGCTGGCTCTAAAGTCAGGTGGCCTGAGCCCAATGTTGACTTTAACACTAGCTCTGTGATATATCACAAATTGCTTAACCACTATTTAGCAGAATAAACAAGATAATCAAAATGAAGAGCATCGTCATTTTTATTGTGATAAATCTATCTTAAGAAATACTTTCATGCTTACTCAAAGATATATGTACAAAAAGAGCCATTGTACTGTTTATAATAGCAGAAAACTCCAAACAATTAAAATTTCCATTATTTGGGCAATTGTTATAAAAAAAAAAAAGGATCATTTGCACTATAATATAACATACAACCATTACAAAGAATGGGTTTTCTGTTATGTATGATAACATGAAAAGTGCCCATCTTATATTGCTAAGTTAAAAAAAAAAGCCAAATGCATATCACTATGAACATTATGATCCCATTTTAAAAAATAATAATAATAAATAACATAAAAAGGATCCTTTCTCTCTCTTTCCCTTTTTCTCTATATGTATTAGTCTGTTGCTTGTAACAGAATATCTGAAACTTGGTAATTTGTAAAGAACGGAGGTTTATTTGGCTTATGACCCTGGGACAGCTGCATCTGCCATGGGCCTCAGGCTGCTTCTAGTCATGGCACAAAGTGGCAGGCAACTGGAAGATAGTGAGAGGAAGCAAGAGATGGAGGGAGGTTCCAGGCTCCTTTAAACAATCAGCTCTTGTGAGAACTAATACAGCAGGAATTCACTCATTACCTACCCACCCCTCTCCCCGGGAGGACATTAATCTGTTCATGAGGGATCTGCTCCCCTGACCCAAACACCACCCAATACTGCCACGTTGGGGATCATATTTCAACATGGGCTTTGTGGAGGGGGGGACAACATACCCAAACTCTATCATTGTATGTATATGTATATATGTATATAGGTATTTCAAAAAGTTCATGGAAAGATTTGTCTTTTTCTCTAATTTTATCTTTCTATGAACTTTTTTGGAACAGCCTCATGTATGTGTGTGTGTGTGTGTGTGTGTGTGTGTTTATATATGTATACACACACATGAGGGTACTTCGAGAATACGTATACAGAGAGGCAGATCTGTTTTTGTATAAGTGAAGAAAACATGGAAGATTTCACATACAGTAACTGAGAATGGTTATCTCTGTGTGGAATGTTTGGTAGGCACAAGGAGGGAGACCTCTGTTCTTTGCTATTTATCAGTCAGGGGAATCTCAAGCACAAGCAACAGAAAACCTAATAAAAATTTGCTTAAGCAATAAAGAAATTTATCATCTTATTTAATAGGAAGGCTAGAAGAA
>NW_007727547.1:348264-349294 GCF_000696425.1 Galeopterus variegatus
GCTGTGGTACTGCTCATTATCATTATTATTATACAATAAGCATGAATTACTTTCTAAAAAATTTTTTTATTGAACCATAATTGATTATACATATTTTGGGGATTCAGTGTTGACATACGTTGATCAAATCAATATTACTAGTACGTATATTGTTACAAATTGTACTTATTCTTTATGCCCCTTGTCCTATCTATCTCTATCCCTCCCCACTCCCACCACTGATAACCCTGGATTTCTTCTCTCCCTTTGAAAGAGTAATGGTTACTTTGTTGATTTGTTGACTAGATGATCTGTCCAATGCTGAAAGGTGTGTTCGGGGCCCCCAATATCATGATAGAGCAGCTGCTTCTTCTGTCACTCTGGGATGGGCTTTGTGGAGAGAGACATCCTATTCTTTTCTTTGGTCTCTGATGGTGACTCTCCTTGTGTCAATGCACTCCAGTGGCTGGCAGAACATCTGAATGGTGGTTGTGGCATCTAGCCACTTTCATGGCAGCCTTGGTTACTGTGGTGGCTGTGGTGGGTCACCCACATGGAGGCGATGTTTTTGCCATGCTCCTTGGTGCTGGTGGTGTGCCTGGTTGTGGGGGGTCTGGTCCCTGGTTCAATGCCCTGGGCCCTGGGCAGGGCCTCAAGGCATGTGTGGTGTGCCCGGATGGGGGTAAGGGGTCCAGTCACCAACTCCATGCCTCAGACCCCCAGACAGGCCCCCAAGGCATACTGGCAGTGTGCCTGGATGTGGGTGGGGGTTCTGGTCCCCAGCTCTTTACCTCAGGTCCACTGGCGGGCCCCAATGTGCTGATGGTGTACCTGGCCCAGAACTAATTTTTTGTCCTTTGCTTACTTTTAAAACATGGGAACTTCCTGTGGGAACCAGTACTTGAGCTGTGTTGTTGAGCTAAATTGCTGCTTTGCTGCTGTTTCCTTAGGGAAGACTTTTTGTGCAGTTCAGGGTTTAATGGTTGACCTTAAAGGTACTTCTGGCTCTCCAGAGACCGGGTGCACCTGGGTTGTGTAGAAACTCTGATGT
>NW_007727547.1:349855-354961 GCF_000696425.1 Galeopterus variegatus
CCCTTGCAATGACTCACTGGCCTCTGAATGGCTCCCCTTTTTCAGCTGTTCTGGCTCCTCAATCCTGCGTGGGCCCACAGGAACCCTATTAGTGGTCTTGCTGTCCTGGGGACCACCAAGGCCCTCTTCTCCCCTGCTGCCTACAAGCAACTCCACCTGAAGGGTACAGCTGCGGCTTCTGCTGGCTCCTGCTCCATGTGCTCAGCAGTTTCAGCCTTAAAGTGGCTGTGGCCCGAAACACTCTGAACAGTTTTTTCTTTCTCTCATCATGGCTTATTCCCCTTCATGAACTCCATAGGTCTCTCCTCCTTTTCCCCTGAGCTCCAGTGGCCTCAGCTTGGCTGTTACATTTTTATAGTTGTAAATTGGTTGATTTGTGGAAGAGATGCTGGGGACTGTCCTACCATCTTGACAGGAACCTCCTGAATTACTTTTTAAATTAAAAAAAGTTTTTAAAAGAATATTGTGAATATTGATAATTTTTATTTATGTTTGACATAGGTTCATTTGTTTTTATGTTTATGTTCAATAGATTGCAACTATGGAAGTGTGCTAAATTTTTATTTAAACCTAGAAAATAGTTCTAAATTTTTTCAGATTATTATAAAAGGAAATACAATGCAGTTGGCAGAGATATTTATGACAGTTTATGATAGAAGTGAAGATATTTTATCATTTTTATTGTTTAAGAAAATACTACTTAAATAGCTTATCTTTACTTTATAAAATACTAAAGGGCACCAGTACATTATAAGCTATAAGATCCTAAGAGACATTTTTAATTCTAGAAAAAAAGATGGGTATGTAACATAACTTTCTTCTCACCTTATGTAAACCTATCTTAAAGTTCAGGCAGTAACCAAAAAACATCTTGATTAAAAGAGAATAAAAACTAAAATAATTTAAACATAAAATTTTTAATACTAATGTTAAATAAATTAAAAAATAACACTCTCAATGTCGTCAGGAATATTATCAATTAGAAGTTTTAATATCCAGGGGTAATTTTCAATAACTTTCATATCTTTTTGTGACTGATGAGATAATAAAATCTGGAATTTGAGAAGGGTCAGCGTTAGTCATGAAATTAACCATATAATACATAAAACTAGGCAGTTTGGAAATTTTATTTGGTGTCTTCTACAGTAAAGTGCCTTTTAATGAGTTACTTATCTGTACCCCACAGCTAAAGTACAGCTTTACTAGCTTTGCTATAACAATCTATAGTTGAGTTGCACTAGAACTGGATTCCATAGCTCTTTGGAGACTTTGAATCCCAATAAATAATATTTTTATGTGAAATGCAAATGAAAGAAAACATTTTTAAGTGATGAAGTTTTATTTCCTGATTAAACCAACAGCAACATATAGAACAAATATCAAATATATTTAATCATTTACCTCCCCCAAGTTGCCTCTTGTATCTAAAAATGAGATTAATAATTTTCACATGATAAAAAATGTGCTTCTATTTTATAAATAGTAGTGAAGGGAAAAGAGAAATACTTTCAGGTTTTATTTTTACTTCTAAGTATAGTTTAAACAGAGAGCATAATTTAAGAAAGACTACATTAATAAAACTCCAAATTTTTCCTTAAAGTTTAGATTGTACAGGCAGTTACCTGTTTGCAAGTGTTTAGAAATGTGACCAATATGACCTCAGTTAACAGAAATCCAGTCAGTATCCCTTAAGTATTTGTTGATAGAAACAAACTAAATAATCCTCATATTCTTTGTCCAGCATTGTTATTGGTACTTTGTTAATAGCATTCCACAAATACATCACTTCAAAATTGTGTGTGTGTGTGTGTGCGTGCGTGCGTGTGTGTGTGTGTCTTCAGCAGGGAGTTCTCTCCTTGCAGGGGAACTTCTTGATTGGAGGACCACATTGACATTATTCTAACTACTTCCTTGCTTTCTTTTCCTCAGAGATCTTCCAGGAAATCGTTTTGGACCTGTGCCCTCCACCCTAGCTGGTATACATGTTCGTACTCTGTGCTTCATAAAATCCTGAAAATTATAATTTTATTACTGGATCACTGCGTAGATCTAGAAAAATAGTTTTC
Organism: Galeopterus variegatus; assembly: GCF_000696425.1. Lineage (NCBI taxonomy): Eukaryota > Metazoa > Chordata > Mammalia > Dermoptera > Cynocephalidae > Galeopterus > Galeopterus variegatus. The sequence continues at coordinate 351,922 of NW_007727547.1, forward strand.
TTTGTGAGCCTGTGAAGTGACTGCTACTGAGTTTAGAATAGTTTGATGGATATCAAAAATAGATTTTAAAGACGAGACTTTTAAAAGTAAAACATTTCCTACAAAATCTATGCTCACTTTTTAGATGGAGAGGTCAGAAAGTGAAAAACCACATTTCACAGACTTGCTTAAGAGTGCATAATTAGATGCACTTTTGTATGACTTGAACAGAATCTAACACAAGGACTGTCACCTAATATAAGAGCAATCCACATTTACCAACTTGAATTGAGCCTAGATAACCTGAATGCCAGAGCGGTTTAGTTACTTGTCAAAACTTGCACAGCTATTTGGTGGTAGAACAGAGAAGACTCTAATTCAATGCTCTTTCTTTCACCTCAAACAGGATCAGGGGAAAACAGATTCAATATACACCATTTGCAATATGAAACATTTTGCTATGTGTGTTCAGAAATGTACTTGAAAAATATACACAGTGTAAAGTTATGGCTAACTCTAATTTGTTGTCTTCCTTACTGTGTGCTGAGTCCATGGCTTCAAATATTCAAGTTTCTACTTTCCCAATGATCTCTGATGTCACCTTCCTTTATAGATATTCCTTCCACTCCTAAGTTTATTTATTTATTTATTTATTTTACTGAATAAGGGAAAAAGTAGTGAAATGGGAAAAAACATATATATGGGTTGTGGGAAAGAATACTTCCACAACCATTAGCTATTGAGACATGCTATTAGAAATTCAATGTAAAAGAATATATATATATATATTTCTTCTTTAAAATGCTGAGAGGCACAACTTGGTTATTGTGCTGTAGTAATATTCTGTGTTCTTTTCTTTTCTTTCCCCAGTAACTGTTTCACCCTGAGAGTGTTCTCCTTGAGGTCCAGGGATTGGCATTTCTGTGAACATAATCTGTATTTCCAAGGACATTTCAAAGGTTAAGTAAATTCTATGTCTAATGCCATGATCACTAAGTTGTAAATGCTAGCAGCGTTAGCCCCTTAATTTGGAGTAAATATTCTTCCACCACTGTGAAATATCAGATGTTACAAATTACAAGTGAGGTATAAAAATGGGATTTATCAAAACAGGTTTTGTGAATATTTGGCTGATTCTAGAAGTAGAATTGGCCTAAATGTACTACAGAATATGAAAAATATATACATTCATTTTTGTTTGAAATTAAATATGCAATAAACATCACTCCAATTGCCTTGTTTTCAAAGACACATCAAGAACATCTATTTGGAAAGAAAATTTTTCAATTTACCTAAAAAACTTATAAGCATATAGTTTAATCCTTTTAGTCTTCAAGAAGACAACATGTTGTCTCTGCTCAGATAATGAAAAATGAATTTTGCACTTTTTCTTCCACTGACTGATTTGGAAATGACAAAACAAAATTAAAACAAAAAGAATCAAAGCTCTTGGTATAACTGAGTATCAGAGACACAAGCTTAGAGTATGGCTGCTTAACAGTGAATGTTCTCTTGCAGTTAACATCTGGGTCTTTCTATTTATAGAAAGATATTACAAATTTAAACACAGGAAAATGGCTCACAAATCCAATAAAATTTGGAATGCACAACTACCAGCAATATCAGGGGATTTTCACTCAATATATTTGCCAACAAATCAATAACATGAGTAAATCCTTCTGCATTGTGGGCAATCAAATGCTCACTAACAGGTACCCCTGCCTAAATTAATACCATCCCAGAAGTGCTCCATGCATTTCAAAGCTAATACCACTAAGTTTTAAAATTCACTTGTGATAAGCTGGAGGATATTTCTTAATAATGGTTTAAATAAAAGGAAATTATATGAAGAGTCTGCATTAAATACTCTCACACTGGTGGGCTAAGTTTAAATTGTTCTTGTCTCTAGATGGCATGTTTCATTGTCCCTATTTCTTCACACTGCAGAGGAAGTAGCAAGCATCTTTTAAAAAGTATGTTGCTTATTTCACTAAAACTTATAACTACATCTTGCAGGTGTTTTTTTTATAAAGATTGTGTTGGATAGCACGGTTTATTGAAATGGCTGTAATCCTTCACACTTTCAGACCCAGATCAAAAATCACCACCTCTCTGAAGCCTGCCTAGACTCCCTGGGGAAAATCAGAGGCTTCCTCCTTTGTTTCTAACTACTTTTGTAGCATTTATCACATTATTTTATAAATTCTCCTTCTGGTTCCTGAATGTAGCATAAGGACTCGACACATATTTTACTGCAAAAATGTAAATGCCGTATCAGCAGGCAACAGAGCATATGAACAACATCTGTCATATAGCTTGATAGTGTTACTGAGTCTTTATAAAACATAATTTTATTTTGAAGGTCAAGGTTTGACATGGAATATAGCCATGCAAAAATATTTAAGTTGGACACGTCCAGAGCTTGTCAGGAATACCAATTGATTAAAGGAGATCTCCTACTCTCAGAAACCTTTCAACTTATTAGAAACTTATTTTATACCTATCATTTATTATTTCTATTGCATAACATTGATGTTGATGGGGAAAAAAAAGCATTAGTATCACATTCAAAAACCCCATTTTTTTTCTCTTTAGAAAAAGGACTGCAAGGGCCAAGCCCGTGGTGCACTAGGGAGAGTGCGGCACTGGGAGTGCAGCAGCGCTCCTGCCGCGGGTTTGGATCCTATATAGGGATGGCCGGTGCACTCACTGGCATCCGCTCACTGGCTGAGCATGGTGTGGCCGGTCTCAAAAAGGACAAAAAAAGAAAGAAAGAAAGAAAGAAAAAAAGAAAAAGGACTGCTATTACTTGTCTAACTTAATTTAAATTTAAGAACAGGGCTTATAAATTTTTATTTTTAAAAATCAATATATTTGACATTCAATACTCTGGCTTGCCATACCAGAGAGAGAGAAAGGAGGGAGGAAGAAGAAGAGGAGGTGGAAGAAGAGAAGGAAAAGGAGAAGAAAGTAGAGATAAGAAAGAAAAAATAAAATAGTAACAATAGGATTGAGGAGATTTGGGAAGAGAGAGAAAAGGGAACAAAAAAAGGAGTGAGGA
>NW_007727547.1:355355-356933 GCF_000696425.1 Galeopterus variegatus
CAGAGAGAGAGAAAGGAGGGAGGAAGAAGAAGAGGAGGTGGAAGAAGAGAAGGAAAAGGAGAAGAAAGTAGAGATAAGAAAGAAAAAATAAAATAGTAACAATAGGATTGAGGAGATTTGGGAAGAGAGAGAAAAGGGAACAAAAAAAGGAGTGAGGAAAACAGAAAAGAAAATTAGTGGAGAGGAAAAGTCTAAGACAGACCAAAGAGGCAAATGTGGATACAAAGAGCAAGAGGAAGCCAGAAGAATCAGATGGAAGAGTTGATTGTCGGATTTCTAAGGACTGAGAAATGGGAGTGTGATATATTCAGGGTCCCACTACCTTTGTTTAAAAGGCTTTTAGAATTATTTAACTCTTTAAATTATGTGAATGCGTAACTTTGATTAAAATCTAAAATTAAAATCCTTTCTTGATTCTTCATTTTTCATTCACCAACCCTTTCCCTCCTCTCTTTCATGGCAATGTTCCTTAAAATAGTTTTCTCTCTGTTGTTTTCATCCCATGCCCCCATCCCTGCCAATTCCTTTCTCAAATCACTTCTATTAATCTTTAGTCTTTGACACTCTACTGAATTGGCTTTTGTCAAAGTTAGCAATGACCTACATCTTGCCAAAGTCAATATTCCATTGAAATTATCTTATTTGACTTCTCAATAGTATTTGACACAGTTGACCACTGGGTCCGGTCTTGAAATATTTTTTCTAAGTCCATGGTAACATAATATTTGAGACACTCTCTCTCTCTCTCTCTCTCTCTCTCTCCTTTCCTAGTGGTTCCTTTGGAGGTGACTTTGATAGATTTTTCCTCCACTAAGACTTTAGCTCCTGGTACTCAGACCCTGTCTTTTCTCTTTGTAGCCTTTCTCCCAAGATGGTCTTTTCAGTCCCATGAATTAAGTACCAGTCATGAGCTAATGACAATCAAGTTTCTATTTTTAGACCAGACCTCTCTTGGGATCAAGGACCCTTTGTCCAACTGCTTATTCAACATTTCCACTTTCTGTTTATTAGTATTAACAAAATTTCGCTGAAAAGGAATCTGAAGATAGAGGCTTTATTAGGTAAATAGTTTGCAAAGCAGGAAGATGCAATTCTCGTAAGAAAACAAGAGCACATTCCACCAGAACAAGGAGAGGGGTTGTCTTATATAGACAGAGTTCCTGCTCAGATTCCCATTTTTGTTTATCTATGCAAAAGAAGGATCAGAGCTTGTTCAGTTCTGATTGGTTTGGCCCATTATGCCAAAGAGGGATTCTAGCCTGCTGTGTTCTGGCCAGTTAACCTTTGACAGGTTGCAATCTATTGATTAAGTATGGTGGCACAGGTAGGGGGAAGGCAGCCTGTAAGAATAACTCAGACAGAGCACTTGTGTAACCTCTAATCAGCAAATGGCTACTCGGCTCCATTAGGAAGTCAGCTGCTCAGGAGCCGTTGGGAGGAATTGGCTCTTCCAGGGTTTACACTAGATATGTGAAAGCAAACAGGACCAAAACAGAACAAATAATCCCCACTCTTCCTCAATCTGCTCCTGCCCAAATGCACTCCTCCTGTACCTTCCCCATCTTAGGTATGGGCATT
>NW_007727547.1:357624-358342 GCF_000696425.1 Galeopterus variegatus
TTCATCCAACATAATTTTCTCTAAGGTCATCCATGTTGCTTTCACTCTTTTTTATAGCAGAATAAAAGGAATCTCCTCCTGAAATACTATACTATACTTTCTCCTTCCCTACCCATCACTAGATTTAGCTTTTCTCTCCTTGAAACCATTTTAATTTTAGTACCTTTTATGTATCCATAATATCCAACACTTGTTACATTGTTTTATTACTCTTTTCTTCAGTTGACCATTTTCTAGATTGTGAAGTCTTGGAGGCTAAGGATTTTTATCTTGTTTACATTTGTATACCTAGTATTTCTAACCATGTAAGACATAATATTATATAATTCATATGTTATTGAACCTCTCCAGGGGACATCTGTACTAACATTGAATCAGAATTCAACATTTTTTTGTATTATCAAACAGCAATTATGATTCTATAGTTTTAGTGAGCCATTTAGATTTTGCTTAACATTAAGTGGGAAGATAAAGTTACATTAGATAGTGTGTATCAGTTTTTCTAAAAATCCTTATTATCCATCTCTTCTCAGACTAACTTCTTGGTGCTAATTCTTTCTTAGTCCTTTCTCTACTTTCTCTCCATACCTTACAAACTCCAACCTTCTATGTTACTGACATTTCTCTTCTGGTAAAGAAAACAATTTAGCTTTAACTTTGCTTCTTTATTCTTATATTCTCATTCCAATTATGCTAACTCAGCAATAAAAATAATTCA
>NW_007727547.1:359316-364502 GCF_000696425.1 Galeopterus variegatus
AAAAAAAAATTCTCTTGTGCAATGAAATGAAAATAGAAGTTAGAGCCTGGTTTGGCAGATCTGCTGCATGAAGAGACCCAGCATTCACTGTATTGTTGCTTCACGGGAGGAAATTGCCCTCATTTTATGTGGTCCCAAATGTCTCATCATCATACTTACATCCCAGGCAATAAAATAGAGGACAGAATGAAACAAGAAATGCATACCCATTTCCTTCCAAATCAAGACTCAGAGCAGCTCACATCATTTCTGCAGATATCGCACTGGCCATAATTTATCATTACTCTACACTTAGCTGCAGAAAAGGCTGGGATGTACAGACTTCATTCTAGTCTGTGACTGGCCTAATTAAAAAGTGGGGATTCTCGTACCCTGACAGATAAATAAATACCAGATACTGGCTGGGGACAAGTGACACTTTTGCCATACTTTCTTTGTTCTTCTAAATAGATTCAACCTAGTAGAGAAATGGGAAAAGAGTATAAATGAATATTTTACAGAAGATATAAAAATGGCCCTCAGACATACAAAGAGATGTTCAATTTCACTCATAAGAAGCATATCATTAAAATCTAAACAAAGAGAGTGACGTGAGTAAAAATAGCAGAGTAGGTAGCTCTAAAGGCCTGTCTGTCCACAGAAACATGAGAATCAAGTTTGTCAGAACTCTGGAAAATTAATCAAAGGTCTACAGCAACCAAGCCAATGCCAGATCAAGAAAGGATCAACCTATAAATGTCAGGAGATATTTGTGGCATTTTTACCTGTCCTTAACCCACCTCCCTCCTCAGCTCCTCTGCAGTCTTGAAGATGGCAGTCCTTGTTCTCCATGGGAGACCCTGTCCCTTGTTGTAGAGAGCAAAGCAGACCTTATTCTCAAAGAATTGTGCTTCTCTGTCAGACCTATCAGTGGGCTACCTGAAGGACTGATGTGGAGTGCTTGTCTTTGTTTTTCCTAATTTGGAACTTTCTCAGGTGGAAAAGTGGCTACACAGAGGGCATTTCTCAAAAACACTGAAAAACAAAGAAACAACTTGCTTCCACCTGGAGCAAAAGATTGTACTTGAAGCAAACAACAAACATGCTGAAGCCTAGGAGAAAAATCTGGGGAGACATTCTCAGGATAATTAGGGCATTGAAAAGTTTCTGTGTGTACTGTGGTATTCAAAACCATGCACATGACCAGAGAAAGATGTGTGGTCAGAAAATACCTTAAGAAGTCCCTAAACATTTACCTCTGGCTAGTGTTTAGGTTCAGCAAAGGCAGAAAGTGAAGGCTAAAGTCATAAACAGCCTGTTTAAGCATTGCAATAGTGCCCCCAAACAGAGCCAGTCTCCCAAAACCTTGAGAGATTTTATTTTTTGACTGCAAGTGTTCAAGGAGATCTCTGTCAAAACATTAACTGACCACAAACTAAAGTATGAGAGATTTCAGAGACTACACATGACAAGGAATGTAGTCTTAAAAAAAATAGTGAAGGGCCACTAAACAAAAAAAGAACTATAATATAGACAAGTGACAAAAAGAAACCATGCAAAGGGAAGTAATGTGATTTCCAGAGTTACCACATTACAATATTCAAAATGTATAACACCAAGGTCAAAGGTCTGGATCACAATACCTGCCAGCTGCCAAAAAATATATAATAATAATGATAATATTTAAAGTGCCTAGTTTTCAACAAAAAATTATGAAATACACAAAGAAACAAGAATATATGGCTTCTTCACAAAATTATTCAACAGAAACTTTCTACTAGGAAGCAGAGACATTAACCTTGGTGTATTAGTCTGTTTTTGTGTTCCTATAGCAGAATACCTGAGACTGGGTAATTTATAAAGAAGAGGTTTATTTGAGTACTATTCTGGGACAGCTGTATCTGGCTCTCACCTCAGGCTGCTTCTACTCATGGGGGAAGGTGGTCGGCAGCTAGTGAGTACAAGCAGATCACATGGCAGGGAGTGAGAGAGGGAGAGAGGGAGAGAAGGGGAGAGAGAGGGAGGGAGGGGGAGAAGAGAGAGAGAGAGAGAGAGAGAGAGGAGAGAGAGAGAGCTTGCACCAGGGTCTTTTGAACAAGCAGCTCTCCTGGGAACTAATAGAGTGAGAACTCACTCACTAACCCCACTCCCCAGGGAGAGCATTAATCCATTAACGAGGGATCCGTCCCCATAACTCAAACAGCTCCCAACACTGCCACATCGGGGATCAGATTTCCACATGAGTTCTGGGAGGACAATAACATCCAAACTCCATCACTTGGGTAAATTAATAACTGAATTTTTAAACTAGTTGTAAAATTATATCTTAAAGCATTGAATGAGTGTGTGTAGAAAAGCCAGCTATAGTGAAAGTTCGATGTGTCAATTTAGATAAAATATGTAATGTGGAGTTGGTTGCTAGTTTACAAAGTCTTTTTTTTTTTTTTCCCGTGTCCGGCAACGGATCGCAACCCTCAGTGTTGCCCCCGTATTGACCGAACCCCCGGCGTTGCCCCCGCACCTCGCTCAGCCAGTGAGCTGGAACCGGTCTATATGTGGGATCTGAACCCTCGGGCGGCCCACTCCCGCCGCGCTTCCCAAGCGGCGCACCTATCCAGTGCGCCACCGGGCCGGCCCTACAAAGTCTTGATTGGTTTAGTTACTCATCTAGATCAATTTGATACTCTACCGCTAAAAGAGCACATACATTCTAACTAATGCAATGAGCTGGTTTAGTTTTGACTGAGACAATGAAAAGAGAACTTTGACTTTTGTGAAATACTTGTTAGGTTTATATATGTATATATGTGTGTCTTTATTCAAGGCATGATAATTAGCAAAAAGTTAATTTTAAGAATTAATTATTGCAATAAGTGATACAGAATATATCAAACATCATAAATTTTTATGTTAAAAAATTTTAAATTTGGTAATTAATAAAATGTTTTATAACTCCCTTTTTCCAAAGGGGGGGGGGAAGTGGATAGATGAAAGAATTTAAAAGCTGTTTTCAGTCCTCATATCTTCTCAGTGTGATACTCACACCTCTTGCTCGTTAAGAAGAATCCACCTGTTACCGTCAGTATTAAATGAAGGAGAAAAGAAGAGCTATCTTTCATGTGGGAAACAAAATTTAAAGAGTGTGAAAAAGGGGACATGTACTAGTGCTTATCTTTTCGCATAACAAATTAGAAAACATTTTATAAAGTACAAAAAGTTGTAAATGGGAGGCTTTNTTTGGAACTTTCTCAGGTGGAAAAGTGGCTACACAGAGGGCATTTCTCAAAAACACTGAAAGACAAAGAAACAACTTGCTTCCACCTGGAGCAGAAGATTATACTTGAAGCAAACAACAACATGCTGAAGCCTAGGAGAAAAATCTGGGGAGACATTCTCAGGATATAATTATTGAAAAGTTTCTGTGTGTACTGTGGGATTCAAAACCATGCACATGCCCAGAGAAAGATGTGTGGTCAGAAAATACCTTAAGAAGACCCTAAGCGTTTACCTCTGGCTAATGTTTAGGTTCAGCAAAGGCAGAAAGTGAAGGCTAAAGTCATAAATAGCCTGTTTAAGCATTGCAATAGTGCCCCCAAATAGAGCCAGTCTGCCAAAACCTTGAGAGATTTTTTTTTTTTTGACTGCAAGTGTTCAAGGAGATCTCTGTCAAAACATTAACTGACCATAAACTAAAGTATGAGAGATTTCAGAGATTACACATGACAAAGAATGTAGTGAAGGGTCACTAAACAAAAAAAGAACTATAATATAGACAAGTGACAGAAATAAACCATGCAAAGGGAAGTAATCTGATTTCCAGAGTTACCACATTACAATATTCAAAATATATAACAAGGTCAAAGGTCTGGATCCCAATACCTGCCAGCTGCCAAAAAAATATAATAATAATGATAATATTTAAAGTGCCTAGTTTTCAACAAAAAATTATGAAATACACAAAGAAACAAGAATATATGGCTTCTTCACAAGATAATTCAACAGAAACTTTCTACTAGGAAGCAGAGACATTAACCTTGGTGTATTAGTCTGTTTTTGTGTTGCTATAGCAGAATACCTGAGACTGGGTAATTTATAAAGAACAGGTTTATTTGAGTACTATTCTGGGACAGCTGTATTTGGCTCTCGCCTCAGGCTGCTTCTACTCATGGAGGAAGGTGGTCGGCAGCTGGTGGGTACAAGCAGATCACATGGCAAGAACGGGGGGGGGAGGGAGGGAGAGAGAGAGAGAGAGAGAGAAGGTGCCAGGGTCTTTTGAACAAGCAGCTCTCCTGGGAACTAATAGAGCGAGAACTCACTCACTACCCCCACTCCCCAGGGAGAGCATTAATCCATTCACTAGGGATCCGTCCCCATAACTCAAACAGCTCCCAACACTGCCACATTGGGGATCAGATTTCCACATGAGTTCTGGGAGGACAATAACATCCAAACTCCATCACTTGGGTAAATTAATAACTGAATTTTTAAACTAGTAGTAAAATTATATCTTAAAGCATTAAATGTGTGTGTAGAAAAGCCAGCTATAGTGAAAGTTCGATGTGTCAATTTAGATAAAATATATAATGTGGAGTTGGTTGCTAGTTTACAAAGTCTTGATTGGTTTAGTTACTCATCTAGATCAATTTGATACTCTGCGGCTAAAAGAGCACATACATTCTAACTAATGCGATGAGCTGGTTTAGTTTTGACTGAGACAATGAAAAGTAGAACTTTGACTTTTGTGAAATACTTGTTAGGTTTATATATGTATATATGTGTGTCTTTATTCAAGGCATGATAATTAGCAAAAAGTTAATTTTGAGAATTAATTATTGCAATAAGTGATACAGAACATATCAAACATCATAAATTTTTATGTTAAAAAATTTTAAATTTGGTAATTAATAAAATGTTTCATAACTCCCTTTTTCCAAAGGGGGGGGGGAGAAAAGTGGATAGATGAAAGAATTTAAAAGCTGTTTTCAGTCCTCATATCTTCTCAGTGTGATACTCACACCTCTTGCTCGTTAAGAAGAATCCACCTGTTACCGTCAGTATTAAATGAAGGAGAAAAGAAGAGCTATCTTTCATGTGGGAAACAAAATTTAAAGAGTGTGAAAAAGGGGACATGTACTAGTGCTTATCCTTTCGCATAACAAATTAGAAAACATTTTATAAAGTACAAAAAGTTGTAAATGGGAGGCTTT
>NW_007727547.1:365609-381705 GCF_000696425.1 Galeopterus variegatus
CTTTGTTACTATGTATGATTTTAGGCTCCACCCATATGAGCAGAGTAATGGCCAGATTGTGTGCAGAAGAGCTTATTGGAAATTACTGAAAAAATTTTAGAAATTTAACCTGAACATATTTAACCTGAAATAATGTTTAAGTATTTACAGAAAGGTAATGTGTAAGAAGCACATATATATTAGATAGCTCTAAGGTGAAACTAGGATCACTCAGTGCATAATCTAAGGAAGCAAGTTTCTTCTCTATTAATTCTATAAAACATAAAAATAGAACAACCCAACACTAAAGGAAACAGTCTTATGAAAAAGAAAATCTGAGTGACAAAGTATTTAAGCAGATTTGGAGAGACTTGCAAAATTCGTAACAGAGAAAATTTATTTCATTGGATGGAAAATTAGATGACACTTTATTATATCTCTACTTAAATTAATAATGTTCTTGAATATATAATTAGTACCAGCACAAGGGAAAACATACACACTATAATGTATATTCATGTATTTTTTTCCCTTTTTTGATTTTGACCTCTTTACCTGATTTGTGGTACAAGTCATTGTATTTAAACTCTTGTCATTATAACAAATAAGATACAATTTAGTTATTATTATTGTCAACTTTAAAAATATTCAAGCTTAAACAAAAAGAAATATCACATAGTTATTTGTCAAGCTGCACGACTACGCCAGTTGTCAGGTTGAGGCAATAGCTACACTAATTGTATGGCTAGTGTAAAGCTACAGCACTATGCCAGTTGTCGAGTAAGGCAATTCATAACTAAAGCCAAAATGTTTTGTTATTTTAGTTATACTAAGTTTCCATTTGTATTGTCAGGGCGAGGGCTTAGACCTTTCAAACCCATTGTACAGACTGGGTCACTAGACCCCTTACACTCAGGTCCATGCTAGGTAATTGGGAAAGATCCCGGGAGCCATTGGTAGATGACAGTGGCAGATGACCCGAGCTCAGTCCTCAGCAATGGCAGTAGCAGCTTACAGGTCCAGCAGCTTACAGGTCTGGCACTGGCGGTGGCCTCTTAGAGGGTCTCAGGGATCCTGGCAGCAACAGCCTCCAGCAGCAGTAGCAACCTCCCCAAGACCCCCCAGGGGGCATCCCTGGGGCAGGGGGCACTGTGGATCAGAGTTACTCATCCTTTTTACTGAAGTCCATAACCCAGGACACCTGGGTGCACATGCGCAATTACATTAGACAATAACCAAGGAACACGTGGGAACACATGCCTATTTACATCAAGTGCTCGGCAAGATTCTGAACATCTGAGAGGCCCTGACCATTTTCCTTCACTTTCCCTACACTATTTTAAATTAAAATTTTTTAAAATATTCAAAATGTATTTGCTAAAGATATTTTTAGTATTCTGGATAAAATAGGCTTCAGATGAAAACAACAACAAAAAAAGTTCTCATTCTTCCAGAGAATACTTTTCTCTTTGTTTAAAAAATTCTAAAAGGAATTTTGGGGTTTTAGGAGTTAGACTTATTTCTATTAGGTTTTAGCATTTGAATGCATGAAATAGGATATTAACTCAATGCTTCTGATGATAGCTTTTGTTTTGCAGTTCAGAATCACACCTTGCAAAATCATCTATTGAGAGAGAGATTCTCCCCAAAGTATATCTAAAAGGCTAAATGTTTCCTGCTGTGCTGAGTGCACTAATTTCCATTACTTTCTAGTGTCTTCCTGTTGGTAATCACCTGCAGACAACCACCTGTAGAAGAGCAGCACTATGTTTATGTATAAATAAAATAGGCTATATGTGTACTTTTCCATTCTTTTTCTCTCAAAAAAAGTATTTTACTTCTGCTGTTCAATGCATTTTGAACATGTGCTGTTCTGTAAATTTAAAGCAAGGTTAAAAAGAAAATTAAACAAGATTCATCTGGCAGCATTGTAAGTTATTACCATACACCTGACACATAGTTTTCAAGCAAAGTGATTCTATGGGAAAGAACTGCTTGATAAGCAGAACTGAAACAGGAAGAGCAGATGACAGTGCATTCAAAATCTGATAAAAACTTGCAATGTGATATTGAAGAAAATGGAGAAGAAATGAGAAGAGACAGAGCAAAGCAAAGGGAAAGCCAGACAGAATAAGGAGAAGAAAATTCCAAAGTGTGAGGTCTACTGCAGTGCCAAATAGCTTCCCAAGAAGTAGTGAAAACTCTGTACCCTGAATAATTTCAAGGTAGAATAGGAAATAAGACTGAGAATAAAAAGTGGTGGCAAAACTTTAATGACCTAGGAGCAAGATGATAGAAGAAATTAACAAACACAAATTCAGAGTGTTAGGTATTTTGAACATGATAGTTTAACTCCCTCTCTCATTGATAATAATAATAATGATTATATAATAATAATAATAATATTTCACATTTAGAGAAGGCTTTTATAAATTCTTAAAAACTTTAATCAATAAAAGAGAATGTGATTTAATCTTTGTAGATATATTGGAAAACTAAGATTTACAGTTGAACCACTGTTGAAATGACCAATGCCAGAAAATTGCTTGCTCTTTTATCTGTGATTTCATAACCTAAGACCTTTCTCAGAATACATCTTTCATTTTCTTCTCTAGTCAAATTGGAGCTGGAGCCTCTTCTCTATGTTTTTTTAAAAAATTTCTTTGGCTTTTGGGGGAAAAATCAGCAAAATGACTAATTTCATTTTTAGGTTAAAAAATATATATATATATAAAAGTTTTTTATGAGTAATAATCATAAGGTAATTTAGGAGAGTCTCAAATATTATCTTTGTCCTAAGTATTATCTAAATGTGCTTTTTAAATGCTCTGTTAATAAATACCATGTATGAAATGCCCACAGCTAATATACTCAATGGTGAAAAACTGAAAGCTTTTCTTCTAAGATCAGAAAAAAGGAAGGATGTCCACTTTTGCCACATCTAGGCTATACAGTACTGAAAGTCTTAGCCAGAGCAATTTGGCAAGAGAAAGAAAAAAAAGTATTCAAACAGAAAAGAAAGAAGTAAAATTGCCCCTGTTTGCAGATAACATGATCTTATACAAAGAAAACGTTAAATAATCCACCAAAAAAGTGTTAAAATAATAAACAAATTTAGTGAAATGACAGGATATAAAAATCAACATACTAAATCAGTTGCCTCTCTACACACTAACAATAAGCCAGGTGAAAAGGAAATTAGGGAAAACAATCCCACTTATAGTTGCACCAAAAACAATAAAATACTTAAGAATAAATTTGATGAAGGAAGTTAAATACTTGTATACTAAAAATTACAAAACATTGATAAAAGAAATTAGACACAAACAAATAGAGAGAAATCTCATATTCATAGATTGGAAGACTTAATATTGTTAAAATGTCCATGCTACCTAAAGTAATCAACAGATTCAATGCAATCTTATCAAAATCCCAGTAGCATTTTTCACAGAAATAGAAAAAAAAAAAATATATGGGACCATGGAAGACACTGAATAGCCAAAACTATTTTCAGAAAGAAGAACAAAGCTGAAGGCATTACACTTTCTGATTTAAAAATATATTACAAAGTGACAGTAACTAAAACAGAATGGTACTGGTATAAAAGCAGACATATAGACCAATGGAATAGAATGAAGAGCCCAGAAATCAATCCATGGATATATGGTTAACTTATGTTCAACAGGGATGCTAATTTACACTCAATGAGGAAAAGATAGTTTCTTCAACAAATAGTGCTGGGAAAACTGGAGATCCACATGCAAAAGAATAAAATTGGACCCTTACCTTACACCACACAAAAAACCAACTCAGGGCCAGCCCCGTGGCTCACTCGGGAGAGTGTGGCGCTGGTAGCACTGAGCCCGTGGGTTCAGATCCTATAAAGGGATGGCCAGTGTGCTCACTGGCTGAGCGTGGTGTGGACGACACCGTGCTGAGGGTTGTGATCTCCTTACTGGTCAACAAAAACAAAAACAAACAAAAAAGAAAAAACAACTCAAAATAGATCAAAGACTTACACGTAATTCCTGAGACTAAAATTCCTGAAAAACATAGGGGAAAACGTCATCACATTGGTCTAATAATGACTTCCTGAATATGACAACAAAAAAATAAAGGCAAAAAAATAAAAAAATAGACAAGTGGGACTAAAGCACACTAAAAATCTTCTGCATAACAAGGGAAACAATCAACAATGAAAAAGCAATCTATGGGATAGGAGAAAATATTTTCAAATAGTATATCTAATAAGAGATTAATTTCCGAAATATATAAGGAACCCCTGCAATACAATGGAACAACACACACTAATAACCCAATTAAAAATAAGCTAATGACTTGAATAGGTAATTCTTTAAAAAAGACGTTCAAATAAGTAACTGGTATATGAAAAGATGCTCAACATCACTAATCATCAGGGAAATGCAAATTAAAACCAGCGCAGGATATCACCTCATGCCTGTTAGGATGTCTGTTATAAAATGTACTCACACACAAAAAAAGTGCAGGTGAGGAGGTGGAGAAATTGGAATCCTTGTATGCTGTAGGTAGAAACGTAAAATTGTATAGTTGCTAAGGAAAACAGTATGAAGATTCCTCAAAAAAATTTTTTTTATGATCTACAATTCCTGCTTTTGAGTATTTATCCAAAAAATTGAAATTAGGATCTTTGAAGAAATATTTGCACTCAATGTTCATTGCAGCATTATTCACAAAAGCTAAGATATGGAAAAAAAACCTAAATTTCCATCAATGGATTAATGGATAAAGAAATGTGTTATCATCTATACATATAACAGAATATTATTCCGCCTTAAATAAAGGGAAATTCTGCAATGTGCAACAACATGGACAAACCTTCTGGATATTATGTTAAGTGAAATAAGCCAAGCACCACAGGACATACTGCATGACTTCATTTATACTCGTATGAGGCATTTAAAATAGTCAAATTCATAGACTCATTTATAACGATGGTTTTCAGAGGCTGGGAGGAGGGACAAAATGTGAAGCTGTTAATCAATGGGCATAAAGTCCCAATTTTGCAAGATGAATTAGTTCTAGAGATCTGCTGTACAACATTGTCCCTACAATTACCCATAATATATTGTACACTTAAAAATTTGTGAAAGGCGTAAATGTCATGTTACATATTCTTAGCATAATAAAACAAAATTAAAAATTCAATTAATATAACAATTTTAACAATAGAAAAAAATGCTGTTAATTCGTATTGCTATTAAATAACTCAGTAAGTAAAATTGACTTGTACTGTTTTTATCCAAAATAGAGTAATTGTTTTACTGTTTAAATTGTATTTTTAAAGTTATAATTTTGTATAAAACTCCTAAGTATTTCATAAACGTATAACTATAGGTATTTTGAAATCAAATAAATAGAGGATAAAAGAGTAAGTGTAAGTTAGCATCAACCATTCCCTTAAGCATCAAGGTATCATTTGTGAATTTTTTTTTTAGATAAAATTTTCCATTAAACTATAATACATTTTTATTAAGAGGCCAATGGAAAGAAGGCACTGATTTAGGAGCTGGTGCAGTATTTCAGTGCAAGGTCATAATGCCAGATAATTGGAGGTTTTTCAGCCCTCACAAGAACAAATGTATTTAAGCAGACCAAAAATCTGAAGAAATGAGAGCAGGCAGTGTTATGAGGTTCCCAAGGGAGAGAGGAGTTCCTGTGATGTCATTTGACTAAACCTAATCATGTGGGAGACAGTGGCATGAAGGACAAGAGATAAATTCCCTATTAAATTTCTTACTTAGGATCCAAAGTAGATTTTTTTCTGGTGTATATATGCGTTATAAGGAGTAAGTGATGGTGGTATTGATGGTGTGTGTGTGTGTGTGTGTGTGTGCGCTTGTGTGTGTATGCGTGCATGTGTGTGCATGTGTGTCTGTGTGTGATGAGAAGGGAATATTAGGAAATATGACAATTTTCCTACTCTTCTGGTTGAAAAAACAATCAGCATGTTCTTTGGGCTTAGGTAAATTTAATTGTTACTCTTACCAAAGAAAGTCACTCACCATGACTAAAATGTAAGCAAATGTTGCATAATGTTCTTTGCACTGTGTTGATATTAATGATAACAGTGATAATAATAGTCATCATTTATTATGTACTTTGTATCGGTCCCTATAGGATTTTCATATTTCACTAATTCTGACATATAATCAATGAGATAGATGTTAGCCCCATTTTCTATCTGAGGAAATAGAGGATTAGAAAGTTTAGATAACTTATGTAAGAACACACATTTATTAAACATAAACCCAGGAATTTAAATGAGGTTCCTTTAGATATGACTCAATATGGAGTGATTCTGATAATTATTATCAATTTTTCAATAGTTTAGTTTTATAGTTCTTTTCAAAAGAACTATTTTTGTCTATATAAAAAACATTCTCTTTTTGGAAATATAGTGTAAGAGTAAAATGAAAAGAGAAATGAAAATTAAAAAATTAAGAATGAATCAAGACATCTTAGGAAAAAATGTTCAATATAACATAAACAAGTGAGAGTAAATTAGGAGTCAGAGAGTCATTTTTTAACCCCAGTTCCATTCACAGTCAAGCTTCTAGAAAAGCTGTCTCCACCAAATGTCTTTTCTATTAAACAATTTATTCAGTCCTCAATCCATTGTAATACACTTTGATGCATTACCCCATTGTAAAATTCTTGAAGAAATATTTGCACTCAATGTTCATTGCAGCATTATTCACAAAAGCTAAGATATGGAAAAAAAACCTAAATTTCCATCAATGGATTAATGGATAAAGAAATGTGTTATCGTCTATACATATAACAGAATATTATTCCGCCTTAAATAAAGGGAAATTCTGCAATGTGCAACAACATGGACAAACCTTCTGGATATTATGTTAAGTGAAATAAGCCAAGCACCACAGGACATACTGCATGACTTCATTTATACTCGTATGAGGCATTTAAAATAGTCAAATTCATAGACTCATTTATAACGATGGTTTTCAGAGGCTGGGAGGAGGGACAAAATGTGAAGCTGTTAATCAATGGGCATAAAGTCCCAATTTTGCAAGATGAATTAGTTCTAGAGATCTGCTGTACAACATTGTCCCTACAATTACCCATAATATATTGTACACTTAAAAATTTGTGAAAGGCGTAAATGTCATGTTACATATTCTTAGCATAATAAAACAAAATTAAAAATTCAATTAATATAACAATTTTAACAATAGAAAAAAATGCTGTTAATTCGTATTGCTATTAAATAACTCAGTAAGTAAAATTGACTTGTACTGTTTTTATCCAAAATAGAGTAATTGTTTTACTGTTTAAATTGTATTTTTAAAGTTATAATTTTGTATAAAACTCCTAAGTATTTCATAAACGTATAACTATAGGTATTTTGAAATCAAATAAATAGAGGATAAAAGAGTAAGTGTAAGTTAGCATCAACCATTCCCTTAAGCATCAAGGTATCATTTGTGAATTTTTTTTTTAGATAAAATTTTCCATTAAACTATAATACATTTTTATTAAGAGGCCAATGGAAAGAAGGCGGAAAAAAAAAAGAGCAGTTATTTCTTCTCAAGGAAAAGTTTTAGACAAAATTATTCAGAGGAAATTATTTTTAGTTTCTTTTTTCTTTTTTAAACTTAGACTTTTATTTTAGTGCTCCAATATCCAGTGATTGTGCTCTTGAAACATCTCTTAATTATTATTATAGGTCTCTAAACAGGTGTACTAGTTAGTTATTGCCACAATACTACTGCATAAATAACCACCCCAAGAATGTACAATATTTTTTTTTCTCAGTTACCTACCCACAAATTAGCTGGAGTAGACTCATCTTGCCTGAATTTGGCTTGGTTTGGCTCCAAGCTGTGGTTGGGTACAGGTCTGCTCCACATATAGCTAGCCCTTTTAAACCAGTAGGCTGATGAAAAAGGTTAATTTCGTGGCAATAGTTGAGGTTCTGTACAGAGTGCTGTGAGTGTGAAGTGAAAGAGGGAAAAAAAATGAATGTTAATGTTTCCCTTCACAGAGGAGACGACATTTAGATCTGGACATTGAAAGTAAAATTAGAGAATGAGGGAAGAGCATTTTAATTATTGATAATAAGGTGTAAGATTACTTATGTTAGCTAAGCTTAACATAATTTATTATGCTACCTGAAGGAGGGGGGCTTATTTGTGTTTTAACAGAAAAATCCTGGAAACTGCAATCTTAACCCACAGAAATGACTACAATGAAATTTTTCAAACAGGCAGGTGGGCTCTTCTGGCATTGAGAGTGCATGTTACAAAGAGGTTGAATTAAAGGACACTCGATGGCAAACTAGCTGCGCAGGGACTGAAAACATCTTATTGATACATTTGGTTTATCTTGAATAATGTTTTCTATTAAAAAATTTTTAACTAATGATTTGATATAGGACAATTTTACATAAAAACCCATGTTTCTGGCAATGTTGGGTCTGTATTCCACTGCGGTAAGAGTTGAGTGGTGGGCTCTGTGTTAGAAGGGTGTGTACTTCCCAAGTGAGTCCAGACCCCATAGAGTCCTGTTGTCTCCCTTAAGCACAGGTAGATTGTTAATTTCCATTTTTCATCAAGCATGGGATATAATTTTTTTTTCTGGAAGAAGAGAAATATTTCTCTGTACTCTGTCGAAAATGGACAAATAAAGCTATATGAAAATACCCATGTGTTTCAAGAAAAATGGGAGGCAGAATATTTGTTAGGACTATTTCTCTGTTTATTATGCAAGTAAGGTACTAAACTGGAAGATGGAGATAGTAAGAAGGCTGTATTAGAAGGTTTTCCAAAAGCTGTATGACCTTAGTTCTACGCCTCCTGCTGTGGCTGTTGTCACCGCCACTGCTACACATAACCCTCAGGACACATTATCACAATGCAGCATTAAAAAGTACCAAGAAATAAGTTACCCAAAACTGAGAATCTCAAATACCAGTCCAGAAGACTGCATCATTATCCCTTCGAGCCCACTTCTCTGTCTATTAGAAGCTACCTTCATTGACGTTTTATTCTATTCAAACAGGAGAGAAACTCAGCATGGAATGTTCTGGACAAGGATATTTTCCTGAAAGTATCTTTTGTTATCCCCCTTTCTATAGCATCAACAGCAGAGACATGGGAAATGACGGTTTCTGAGGAAACACATTGTATGTTGTACCTAATAGAGTACAAAGAGATATCTCAAATTGAGCCAAATACCATTTTAATAACCAAAAGAGTTGCATAGTCTTAGGAAGTATATGAAATAATGCAGTTTCCATTTAATTTCAAAAATCTTTTGGTTTTGGCAGCAAATATATTTGTTTATTTCCAATGAAATGCAAAATCCACTCAAGAGATCAACCCAGGTGGGAGCTGTAGACCGCTGTAAGTAGATGTAGATAAATCCATGAACATGGATATAATATGCTGATTTATAAATAGGCTAGATTTGAAAAGTTAACCCTCCAAATTTCAAAAATAATATAATAGGTTCTCAATAGGGAGGGGAGAGGAAAGCAGTTTTCAATCCCAGAAAGACTTAGAATTGAATATAGAAAAATTTAAGGAACTCAAACTCATAACATTAATATTCTTTAGTAATGAGTGAGTATATTTGCTATGGGTCCCTTTAACATGCAAGAGAATTGGGCCACTAGAATAATAGGAAGTCAGCCCTATCACTCCATTTTTAAATTCCTTTAATTTAAAATTAAAATGTTTAATTGTGTAACCATTTTAGGTTTACGCTTTTTTGTTCTTGAAACCTTACTAGTTTTTTTGAATATTTAAGAAAATTCTAGTTTCACTTTATAAATTTAATTTAGTAGAACTATAAGATGTGTTTAATACTTGAGATATTTGTCAAAAACTGAAAAACATCTGAAAATAAATTATTAAATATTTAACTGTGCTTTAAAATGTTTAAATGTTTTTAAATAAGCTTGTACATGTGACCAGAAATTATTGAAAGACCCTTACAATACTTGAGAATGTGCTGGACATATACTTAGAATAAGGTTAATAACCTGAACTTACAGGTTTAAGAGTAAACTACATTTTTATAATTATAAATTTAATCGGTTGAATATATTTAGAGATCAAGGTAAACCTCTGAATATCTATCTATTTCTGTAAATAAAAAAAAAAACCCTGAGGGTAAAACACAAAAATTAAAAATCTTATTAAATTCCTTTCGATATTAGGAAAAAAGCATATATTTAGAGATCAAGGTAAACCTCTGAATATCTATCTATTTCTGTAAATAAAAAAAAAACCCTGAGGGTAAAACACAAAAATTAAGAATCTTATTAAATTCCTTTCGATATTAGGAATAAAGGACGTAACCATCTGGGATAGAGTGAGAGTTTGGATATCACATTTCAAGACTCATGGTCTTTGAGCACATATGAGCTTGGAGTTCTCACATCCCCCTGACCAGATCAGTGTCATTAATCAAACTTGGCAAGAAATATTACCGCATACAAAACGGTGCTCTATGAAGATCTTTAAAAACTTCTAATATTAATAAAGTATTAATAGAGTTTGATTTTGTATTTGAATGCTTATTTTACCAAAGCCCTTAAAATAATTTATGTTATCTTTTTTGATGAGATTTTGACGATGGTTCAAATCAGTGCTCTGAAGCAACTATCTTTGCTTCCATGTGCTTGCCTTACATTAAACATACAAAAAGTAGTTTAGGGTAAGTGTGAAAAAATTTATTTAATTTACTTGAAAAATTAGTCAAGTTATTGTTAGCTTTCAAGAGGAATGCAAAATTTCATTGACATTTTATAGTATTTTTAGTGAAATTTGGGCTCCCTGCTTGTCTAGTTGTGCGTTCTCAGGAGGGTCCAGGTTTTACTTTCTGTGTAGTTATGTTCTAAGTGATTTTCATTTGTTTCTTTATATTTTTACATGTTTTCCAATTTTCTTACAATGAGCATAACAGAGGAAAAAGATATTAAAACATAATATTAATTAAAAAGCATACCTTTCTCCCACAGACTTCTTGACTATACAAAGTGAAACTATGAAATGTGTGCTATAACATTTTCTAGGTTTACAATGAGCATAACAGAGGAAAAAGATATTAAAACATAATATTAATTAAAAAGCATACCTCTCTCCCACAGACTTCTTGACTATACAAAGTGAAACTATGAAATGTGTGCTATAACATTTTCTAGGACTTTAATATTTTAATGAGTGAAAACTATGTAATCATTAAAGGAAGGAAGAAGCTTTGCTTCAAGCACACTCTCTCCTGTGATATATCTCTGTTTAGAAGCCTGCAGACTAATTAGATACACAGCGTCTGCCTCCCTACGGTTTCATTTACTCTGTATTGGTTTCTGTTCTGTCAGAACTTGGTAGACACATTCTTTTGCAGTCAAACTTTTCCTTTTGAAGAAATTGCTTTTAATTACAAAATTTAAAAAGGGGAACACAGAAGCCTCACCTAACATCAAGTCATGAAAAACTGCAGCAGGTGGTCATAGCCTCATGGTGGTCAACCTCATGCTATGCGACTTTTGCCAAGGACTCTGAGTGCAATCCTGCTGAACTAAACTGCAATTCTTGTGTCAGCCCTGTCCTGTAGTGCAAATCAATCATCAAGTACGCTTTGAGCTCTGTGGACATTTAAGATTCCAAAGCTTGAATCCCACATACATTTACAGAAGAGGCACGGAGGGCAGCCACTCTCCAGTCTTGTACCCAATCCCAGCATGATATGCAATAATGACCTGTCAGGAAAGGAGGTTGTGTATCCTCACACTGTGAAATATCCTGAGGGACTTTCTTTATGAATTCGAAAAAAGATTCAGCAGGGCTCTAGGCAAGAAATCATGCACACAATTTCAAAAGTGCATCTCAATCTTTTAAAAAATTTTCAGGGGTTATCATCACCTTGGTGTGTTTTCATGTGTCCTTTTAAAAAATTATAAAAATGAAAGGGATGGCCTGAAACAGTCTCCTGGTCACAAAGAATAGTCAACTCTTTTTTCAAGGTTTATGCTTTAGTCATTTATCTTTTTACCTTAGCAGGGTGCTCTTTGCCTTTTAAACGTTCATTGATTTAGTTTTATTTTTTGCCCATTCATAATGTGATAGCCACTGAATGTTATATATGTGTGCATTAGTCGTTGTGCAGAATTTATTAGAATTAATTCCAGGGCTAAAACTAATAGAATTTCATCTTTTTAGGTGATCATCAACACCTTAGAACAATGGTACTTATAGTTTTTGATAAAAAGGCCAACTAGGAAGAAACTCTCCCAGGAAAGCTCACGTATACCTATAAAATAGACACTTGCACGTAAATCTAGAGGATTCACAGACTCATTGGATCCCAGTGTTCCAGGATGGGTTGAAATGGGGGACCCTGACTCTAAAGAGAGTATATAGCATGCATGATATTTGTTAGGGAGCAACACCTGTGGAAAGGAGGGTAAGGATGCAAGACTGGGCAGAGAGAGATGAGCTGTGATGCAAACCCAACAAAGCCTCAGGCAATCTCTTCATACAGGGGCAATCACACTTAGGAATTAGGTTGGCCCTTCAGAGTTGTCTGTGTTGGACTGCCCTGCATTGATCAGCCATTGAGTAGGCCACCCAGGAAGTGGTGGGATTTAGTTCAATCTGCAGCACAGGTAGTCTCTGAAGGGGCCAATAAAGACTAACTAAAAAAACACAACTTGATTAATATGGTTATGCCTTACACAACTAATATGTTTAGGTGTGGTTTACTGAATAGGTACTTAAACTGTATTTTGAACTTTCTGGTCTTTTATAAATACTTTAATTTTAGCAATTACATTTTTATTTAGCAAATTGTTTCAAGCAGATATTAAAATAACAAAAAAGTTGTTTGAATGCGGAAAGAGCTGACTAAACCCGCTACAATCAAATTTAGTGAATCCAAAAGGGAATCTCTTTGCCCTGGTTCCATTAGTGTGGCTAAATGACTGACAGGCATGGAGCAAAAATAGGAATAAATAGGAATAAAACAGATGGCATCATTGCCCTCCTCATTATAAAGAAAATTAACTGAAATAAAAACAAGATGAAAGATAATAGTAACATATTTTCACTCGAAAATGTAATTGAAGTAATGAAAGTAATATTTTCATTATCAGAGATTTTCAAGTTTTATCAGCCTAGGTTGTCACTGAAATATTTTTGTGCCTAAATCTAATTATGCAAGGGGGAACGTACTATTTTCAGTATGCCATATTTAATTCTTTAAAATGTCTTTGTTCAGCAAGGCCCTGGAGGGATGAATGATAGCCTGGCAGGTTTTCAATAAATAATGACAATTTATCAGTAAAGAGGTTTATTTTCAAGAGATGAATAGCTAGAAAAAGCTGTAACTTTAATTTCCAAATCCCCAAGGCAGAATAGCATTGATAGAAATTATAAAATTTGGAGGGCAAACTAGTTTGAGTGGGAGTCAGAGGGTATGGGAGCACAGCAAAGACACATTTTATTTTAGAAATGCTGCTTTTGAAGTTGTGTGGCACATTCAAGGAGAGACATATTAAGCAGGCAGCTAGAAATAGGTTGGGAGCTCAATGGAGAAGGTCAGGCTTGCTTGAGAAGAGGTGTTTGCTTTCAGTAAGTTCCTAGGTGAGGAAACATGCCTGGCCAGTTTCCGAAAGAGAACTGAAGAGATTGGGTCACCACTCTAGTGAGCAGGCAATGTGGTATGTTAGGCAAACTTATGTAGTCTGGGATCAAAAGAATTGTTTAGAGTCCTAGATTCATCCATAGTTGCTTGACCTTGAGTAAATCTCTTTGAACCTGAACTTCCCTGTTATTAGAAATGGAAATATCAAAACCTATCAATGCTCCCTTAAAAGTGATTTGGATCAAACATGATAAATGTGAAGAAAACATTTTGTAAATTTAAAGATTCTATTCACCTATACATTATTATAATAAGGATTGTGTATGGATAATTCTTTGAAATATTTAGGCTTGAAAGAGAAGGAAGTTATTCACTCACTAGATAAGTATCTGTTGTGTAAGTCACAAAATTAGGTACTACAGAGAAGAAGATTAATATGATGTGGTTTCTTCCCTCTCATGGGTCACATGTCCTGCCAAGAAAAATAACACGTGAGCATGTGTCAAGTACAAGCAGATAGAAATTTAAGCAAGGGTTGCTGTAAGTGGATGAATGAATGAATGAATAAATGAGTACACAGAGGAGAAGCATGTAAACCAATTTCAAAGTTCCAAGAAAGCCTTGTGGGAAGAATCTGTTTAATAGCATAAGTTATTCATCTGATAAAGATGGAACAATGGAAAGTAGGGAATTTCATGCCCAAAGGATGTCAAGAGAAAACAATGAACATGAAATGTTTGAGCAGAATTGGCAAGAAATGAGGCTGGAGGTGAGTGAGGGAAAGGTGGTGGTCAGATGACCTATGTCAAGCTAAGTTGCTTGAATTTTTATGACAATATAATGTTAATAAGAAGAGGAGTAGGTTAATCAGATTTTCATTCTATGTGGAATGAACATGAAATGTTTGAGCAGAATTGGCAAGAAATGAGGCTGGAGGTGAGTGAGGGAAAGAAGTGAGGCTGGAGGTGGTCAGATGACCTATGTCAAGCTAAGTTGCTTGAATTTTTATGACAATATAATGGTAATAAGAAGAGGAGTGGGTTAATCAGATTTTCATTCTATGTGGAGCCTTCTGGCGGTGGTGTGGAAGTTCAATTTGAGGGAAAGAAAATTGGAGTAAGGGAGACAAGTTTGGTGACTACAGCAATAGACCAGGCGAGAGATTACAAGGACTAGAATGAACTCAAAGATTAGTTTGGATTTAAAATATTGGTGACTGATCGAAGGGTGGAAAGTGAAAGAGAGGGAAGAAAGAAAAAGGTACCCCTCATGTGTGAATAAACAGTGCTATCAATTGCTAGATGGAAAATAATGAAGAACGGGTTTAAGGGAGAATATAATTTTTTGTTTGGATATTTTGAATGAAGCAGTGTGATGTTTAGGCAGATATGTACAGCAAGAAATTGTACATGTGAGTCTGAAGCTCAAGGGATAGAATTTCTTTTTAGAAAGTTTTGGGTTAGAATATAGATTTGGGAGGCATCAGCAGATAAAAGGTGAGATAGATAGATTAAAATAAGTGTTTTGCTAGTTGTACTCACTGTGCCTGAGTAGTGTCTGGTACTTGGTAGTATCCAATGAGTATTTGTTGACTAAATATGAGAGAATTTAAAGTTGCGATAATAGATGTGCAGTCTCAGGTACAGACCCTAAGGACAAGCAGGAGAGAAGTGTGTTGAGGTGGACAAACATCAGTTCATAAGATGTAAGCAAAGAACACTCCGAGGATAAAGAAGAGGAATTTACAGAGGTATGAAGAGAACTGAGTATAAGGTGATATTATGAAAATTAAGAGAGAATAAAATTAAGGAAACAAGAATATTCACCAGTTTTGATCCACAATTGCCCCACTTCATACGACATTGATGGAAGTGTTAATTGCATGCTGTGGCAGGGCCAAACTAGAAGAGGTTAATTGGCTCTTTGAAATTTGATTTATGGATGCGGAATCTTATGAGGACTATCAGTGGGACCTTCCCATCATGTGGAGAAAGGCTTCAAGGAAATGAAAGAACACACAGAGGGAAGCAGAAACCAATACACGTTGTTTCAAGGCTTATATCCAACAGTACTTGAAATCATCTACAGTCTTGAGTTAATAAATTACCGTTTTTACATGAGCTAATTTGAGTTGAGTTTCTGTCACTAATAATGCAAATAATCCAAATTAACAAAATGCCTAAAATTAAACTCTTGATTTTTGTCTCCAAACCATCTATCTAGTTGCTCAAATCAGAAACCTGGAAAACATCCCTCTCTTTCACTTCCTTTCTTTTCATGTCTTTTTAATTCCACCACAAAAATCTTTTTCAACTCATTTCATTATAAATGGACTTAACATATCCACTGTTTTACCTTAAGTCAGGTCAAAATTACTTCTTATCTGCCTCTAAGGTAACACAATCATCTATGGTCCTTTGGTTTCCATACATTTTCCCTTCTAACACTTTCCACACAGCAGCCT
>NW_007727547.1:382509-385076 GCF_000696425.1 Galeopterus variegatus
CCTTTACAATTTGGCCCATGCTGATTTCTCCATCCTTATCCTGTTCATATTCCCCCCTTTTTTTTCTTATACTAAAAATCCTTTCCTGACACTGATACTTTTCATGTTTTTTTTCCCCCCCTTCTATCTGGAATGCTCTTTCTTTCACATGTGATTCTCATTCTCTAAGTATTAGCGTAAATGTTGCCTTCTAAAATAAGTCTCTAAAAATATTATATCAAAAATAGTTTCCCCTACTTAATCTCTCANAAACCTTGAAATACAAAATTTCCAAATAGAAATGCTTTTTTAAGGGGGTTTAATACAGAGCTTTTCCTCTGTTTAATACAAAGCCCTTAAATATTTTGGAAAGCTTTAAGGTGGGTAGTATATGACAATGGCTGAAAACCAGGCTTTGGAGTCAGTTGCATTTGAATTCCAAGTTTATCACTAACTCAAGAATGATGTTGGGCAAGTTATATCATTCTTCAAGTCTTGATTACCTTAGCTCTAAAATGGGGCCAATAGCAACTCCTTCTAAGACATGTGACAATTAAATGAGAAGAATGAACTAGTACTATACATAGTAACTAGGAAAATCTATATGCTGTTATTCTTGTAATGAAATTTATTAATATGTTTAAGAAAGCATGGTTTGGTATNGGCTGAGCATACTGTAGTAGGTGTGGAGAACAGAAAGCACATTAGGAGTAATATTTGTGTTCAAGAAACTAATCATCTGTTTCAGGGAGATTTCAAGACAAAGGTAAACCATTTAAATTCTAATTGGCAGAATTAGATTAGTGGAATAAGGGTGGGTTGTGATAGCCAAAAAGGCTGCACCTTCAAAAAGACAGTAAGGTCTGGGTAAATCAGAAAATATGGAAGATGAATGGAATTCTGAGAGGGAGGAATATTTGGAAGGTTCTGAAGAGAGATTGCCCCTAGAACATACATGCAAAGTGGGGCTGCTGTCCATATTAGAGGAGAGATCTGTTCACCAGCTTTAAAGCAAAATTAAAATAGTGTCCTTGCCTCAGGTGGGAAAACACCCTTGTGAATGAATAAGTGATGGTAGTCATAAATTTTCTGTTTGAGTAAACGATGGCTGAATTACTCAATAAGCAGCCTGTCCATAGAAAAAGTCTGATTTCTTATCGCATATCCCCCTTACAGAGATGCGAGCATTTGCATAGAAATGAATTGATTTGAGAAAGGGCAGAAAAGGGGAAGCAACAGAGAGAGCTGATGGAGCTGGCAAGAGAGTGCAGAGGAAAATGTCCTTATGGATTTGTTTAATAAGACTCCATTCCACTTGTGGTATACAGTGCCTTGGGTAATTTAACTCATGCGGCCAGCTCACATCCATGCCATTTTAGATAAGGAGGAGAAAATATGATTTTAAAAGGAGGGAAGTAATGAGTATTTTGTGTCTATAAATCATTCATCACATGAAGTCTTATTGAAAAGACTTCATATATATGCTGGCAGTTGAAAAGAAGTGGACCATACCTGTCTTCAGAAACTTGAAGCAGATCCTAAAAATGGAAATTTCTCTTATGTAGAATCTTAGTGGGGTTTTTCTTCAGAAACTTGAAGCAGATCCTAAAAATGGAAATTTCTCTTATGTAGAATCTTAGTGGGTTTTTTTGTTTGTTTGTTTAATTTCCAATAAAAGTATTTTAAAGGGCACCTTATTTATTTATTTTTTTCTATCTAGCATATCAAATTGGAAGTGAAGTTATGTGAGTCTCTTCTCCATGGGGTTGGGGTGGGTAAGCTACATTTAAAGAATTACATTTTATGTGAGAAATTATGAAGGCCTCTCTTCCTTCCTGTTTTTTTTATCCTTAAATAAATGTTTATTATTGTATCTCCAAGAAAATATTTGAGTTTTAGTAAATGTTTTTTAAAAACTTAGATAAAAAGCATTGGAGTAAACAAAATCAAATGTTTGCTTACTTCAGGATCCTTTTATTTTGTAAAATATGCTACTGTGCATTGTGAATCTTTAGAAAGTGGTACATTATCAACATATTTTTCATGCTTCTAGAGTTCAGGACTATTTTGTGGGAACGTTCCTAAAGAGCTAGTGCTCTGCAGAATATAATACTGATCTGTTACATTGGGAAAAAGAGAGCTAGAAGCTAACATCATCTAAACAGTGTCAATTATGTAGCTAAGCTTTACTTTAAGAAACCTTGAAATACAAAATTTCCAAATAGAAATGCTTTTTTAAGGGGGTTTAATACAGAGCATTTCCTCTGTTTAATACAAAGCCCTTAAATATTTTGGAAAGCTTTAAGGTGGGTAGTATATGCCAATGGCTGAAAACCAGGCTTTGGAGTCAGTTGCATTTGAATTCCAAGTTTATCACTAACTCAAGAATGATGTTAGGCAAGTTATATCATTCTTCAAGTCTTGATTACTTTATCTCTAAAATGGGGCCAATAGCAACTCCTTCTAAGACATGTGACAATTAAATGAGAAGAATGAACTAGTACTATACATAGTAACTAGGAAAATATATATGCTGTTATTCTTGTAATGAAATTTATTAATATGTTTAAGAAAGCATGGTTTGGTAT
>NW_007727547.1:386104-395240 GCF_000696425.1 Galeopterus variegatus
ATTTAGGTACTTTTTTATACATGTATATATTATATATGTACATCTAAGTCCAGAGTAGACACATATATGTAGCTTAAAAGGGCATCAAATAAAATGTGTGACAATGTTTTATAAACTAAATAAAACACTTTACCACATATGTTATTTTTAATTGCTGGAGTCTTTGAAGTTATGAAGAACAGACACACTTATTTTATCTTAGTCAATGGTGAATTATTTAAGGATACAAAAGAAAGTAAGAGAAGCTTCCATCTCAGTAGCTGCACAGCAAGAAGAATCGAACACTACTTGTGCTGCAGTAATAGTCCTAATAATCTGACAGCAACTCAGGTTTCTGTCTATCTGTAGAGATGACGGCATCCATGGTTCACATTCTAATATTCTGACATTTTTCTTTTGGTGTTTTCAACCACACAGCTGCTTCTCTGTGACACAAATATACTAAAGAGAAGGTGCGTTTGGTTTGGCCAGTCGCAGAAGGCCAATTAAGCAGAACTTTCAATGTGGTCAGTCAATTCATTGAGCACATACTTATTTAGCACCTAAGTTGTGCCAACCGCTTTTCAAGCAGCAGGTTCCTCAGTGGGAAGCAAAATAGCCATGATTTTTACCTCATGAGACAGTCTAGCAGTTCCAACAGGCAGCTTGGCAGGGTGACAGTGTTAGGAGGCAAACTGCAGAGCGCAAGATGAAACACGGAGGAATCGGATTGCTAGGCACTCAGTGTGACTGCAATTTATCATCAGTGTGGCATGTTTTGATTATTAATAATAATTGTACTGCCAACGTAAGACTAATACGAGACGTCTTCAAAAAGTTCATGAAAAGATTTATATTTTCTTTTAATTCCACTTTCCCATGGACTTTTTAAAGTGTCCTTGTATGCCTGTTGTCTTAGATAATAAAAGTATATGATAGCAACATTATCTGCAATATTAAATTCTAAATTATTAATTTAATGGGTGAACAAATGAATGACAGGTAGTTTTTTTTTTTTTTTTGTCTTTTGTCTTTTTCCGTGTCTGGCAACGGATCGCAACCCTCAGTGTTGCCCCCGTACTGGACCAGGGCCGGCAACGGGATCGCAACCCTCGGTGTTGCTCCCGCGCCTCGCTCAGCCAGTGAGCGGGAACCGGTCCACATGTGAGATCCGAACCCTCGGGTGGGAGCGCCACCACGCTTCCCAAGTGGCGCACTATCCAGTGCGCCACCAGGCCGGCCCCGACAGGTAGTTTTGATTGACTGGATTATTTAACAGAATCCTCTCAAAAGAGGCTTCTTTTCACTCACTTCTTCAACCATGCTTCTTACTATTTTCTCTCTAGACCTTATACTCCAGGTGTTAAAAAGAAAAGCTTTAGACAAATTAAATTTAACAGAGTTTAATTGAGCAAAGAATGATTTGCAAAACAGGCAGCCGCCTTAACCATAATAGATTCAAAGCAACTCCACGGCTATCATGGTGTTTGGGTAAAAATTATAGACAGAAAAAGGAAAGTGAAGTACAGAAAACAGAAGTGAGGTGCGGAAACAGCTGGATTGGTTACAGCGGGGCATTTGCCTCATCTGAACATGGTTTGAATGGTTGGCTGCCTATAATTGCTGAGACTCTTATGCTTGTAACAAGAATAGGTTACATTCTGTTTACGAATCAAGTTAAGTTACAGTTCACAATATTTGAACTACATAGTTCACTACATAGTTCACTGTATTTAGACCAAACTAAATTTAACACAGGAACATGGCTATATGTGAATCATGCCATTTCTCCATTTGTTCTAGAGCAGAGTGAGATTTTACAAAATTTTCATAAAGGCGGAAACTAACAACTAAAACAAGCCACAGGAGCCACGTTGTGGAGAGATCTGCCACATCATGTCACCTTCCCAGCTCCTACCTTCATCTCCCCTCCCTCACATTTTGATTTTTACAAGGAATTCTCCATCTTATTTCACGCTTCTAAACTTTTCTCCCATTTCCCTCAATTTTATCATTCATCTTTTGCTTTCCTCCTCACATTTCTTTTTCCTTCATCTGGCATATGCCAAATCACCTATTTTTTCATTTTTTGATCTCCTGCTCATTTTCTTTGGAATGATGTTTTATAACACAATAAAACCTTATTACTGATAGTACTTATGCATGAATTAAATGAATATTTCATGGAACCAATATTTACTAAGCACCTTAAATGTATCAGATACTAATTTAGGTGCTAGGAACATAGCAATGAAACAAAACTGAATGAAAAGAAAAGCAGATGAATATTCTCGTTCTCTCAGTGTCTACATTCTAGTGGGCAAAAATCAATATATAGATATAAAGATGAAACTTATGCAATCAATATAATATCTTGATAATCCTATTACATGAGTCCGTTGATTAAGGTAAGTTAACGTAATTTAGTTCCAATTTAATAGGAAGTGATACACAAATATTTTTGACACATAAATACTCATGGGATCATGGTTTGTCATTTCTGTGGATGGAACCATGATTACTTACGATTTTTTCTTAATAAGGCCTTTTTGATTGCTAGCCTCTATGATATATGTACAAATAAGAATATCATAATTCTTCAAGTGGTTTTTAAAAAATACTAACTAAGCATAGTTGGCCTTGGCTGTTCATCAGAGGTATTAATCTTGCCTTTTCTTAAATTTCAAAGTTTTCTTTATTTTTTTTTCAGGTTTCATAGATAACAGTTCTAGTCTCTGCTTTACAGTGCTAATTTCTGTTATCTGGATCTGCTTGTGAAACATTTTATAGTCTTTGAAAATCTTTTTCATAAATCTGATTTTCTAATTTTGTTACCAAGCTTTAGCCAAAAGTGGCTAGCACATTGCTTTATACATCACAGCCAAGAAGCAGTAAACAAGAAAATATTTGGCATTTAGGCACCTGTAGCATGTCAATCTAGGGCTGACATTTTAAAACTTTATTTAGCTCCATAATTAAAGGCAATTTTAAAGCTTTCAACTTATTTTTTAATCAAACCTTGTTATGGACTGAAGTGTGTCCCCCAGCGCCATCCCATAATTCAAATTTTAAACCCCTAATCCCCAATATGACTGCATTTGGAGACAAAGCCTTTAAGGAGACAAAGACTTTAAGGAGACAAAGCCTTTAATCCAGATTGAATGAGATTATGGGGTGGGGCCCTACTCCAACACGTTTGGTGTCCCTATAAGAAGAGGAAGAGAGATGAGGAGTGCTTGGGCACAGAGAAAAGACCATGTGAGGACACAGTGAGAAGGGAGTTGTCTGCAAGCTGGGAGGAAAGGCCTCACCAGACACCGGCCTTGCTGGAACAGGGAATTGCAGTTTCCAGAACTGTGAGAAAATAAATTTTTGTTGTTTAAGCCACCCAGTCTGTGGTGTTCTGCTATAGCAACCCATGCAGACTGATAGAGACCTCTTATTTTAAATGTACTTAAACATAGCATCACATGGTTCTTTTTATTTTTAATTAATTAATATATATATATATATATATATATATATATTTACATTCTAAGATGTTGTTATGGAGAAGTTGGAGGGAGGGGGGGAAGGAGTAAGGGGTACAGTGGGATGAAGAAGGGGGGCGTGGTCGAGGCCCATGGCACCCCCCGAGCTAGGGAGTCTGGGGTACATACAATGGCAGCTCGGTGGTCATTGCTGGGCTGGATGTGGACATGAGGGTGGGGCGTGGCTGAGGCCCTCAGTCCCCTACTAACCCATCTTGGGAGCCTGGGGCAATTCCAGCAGTGGCTTGCTGGTTGTTGCTAGGCTTGATTCAGACATTGGGGGAACATGGCTGAGGCTCTCGGCCCTCCCGCCACTCTGGCTTGGGAGCATAAGGGGCTTCTTTCTGGTCCTTCTAGATTTTATAGGAGTTCTTCAGTGGTGCTCAGTCTTTACTGGTTAATATCAGAATTTTGTCTCTGATCTGTTGGTACTTTATTTTTTCTTTCATTCAGTTCTGTGTTGGATTATTAGCTACCCTCACCACGTAAACTCTGCATTGGAACTAATTTGTGGTCCTTTGGTCACTTCTAAAATGGGGAACATCCTGTGGGAACCAACATTTGAGCTGTGTGGTTGAGCTAAATTGCTGCTTTTCAGCTGTTTCCCTGGGGAAGGCTTTTGGTGTAGCTCAGGTTTTAATTGTTGACATTGTATGTACTTATGGGTCTGGTGAGGTCTGTTACATCTGGGTGGCATGGAAACTCTGGTCTGGGCCTGAGTCTTTTCAGAAAACTGTACTCCCTCCAGTTCTGTATTCCTGACCAGTCTCCACTGAGTGGTCTTGTGCTGAGTGGGGCCAGATCAGCTGTCCATGCTGTGCCCCAGTGTTTCCCCAGTAGACCAGTCTCCCCCACCACCCATATTGCAAACTCTTCCCATGGGACAAGCCATGTCCCTGTGACTCACTGGCCTCTGAATGGCTCCTTTTTTTCTGTTTGTGGCTTCTTGCTCCTATGTGGGTCCACGGGAACTCTCTTAGTGGTTTTGCTGGTCTGGGGGCCACCAAGGCCCTTTCTCCCCTGCACACTCCAAGCAACTTAATACAAAAGGGAATGGCAGTAGCTTTTGCCAGCTGTTGCTTTGTGTGCTCACCAGGGCCAGGCTTGAAATGGCTGGGGCTCAAAAAATGTCAGAGGGGTTCTTTCTTTCTCTCACCGTGACTTCTCCTGTCTTTGTGAACTCCAGAGGTCTGTGTTCCTCTTCCCCTGAGCTGTAGTGGCCCCAGCTTGGTACTCGTTACTTTTTAGTAGTTGTAAATCAGTTGACTGTAGGAGAGAGTTTGCTGGGTACCATCTATTCTGCCATCTTGATTAGAAGTCTCACATGGTTCTTGAAGTACCAGAAATTTTTACTATGCCATTGTGATGTAACCCTGAGGGAAAGTGCATAAAAACACTTAAAAGAAGGTATTATTTCAGGTTTGCCACTGAGAAAATCAACACTAAGAGACATTATATGGACCCAGGTGTTCTGTTGCTATGTCAGGGGCTTGTACTTTAGACCTCCCACTTCCTTGTGCTCTTTTTGTCCTACTTAAATATTTCTTCATTGTTTACTTATCTTGTTTTGTACTTTTGGATGTCTCTGTATAATTATCTCCCTCCCAGGTTAATACTAGTTTGTTGGTTTACTATTTTATATTCAAAATTGTTTTGTTCAGAACACTAAAGTTCCTCTTTTTTATTAACTGGTTAAGTGATTCATTTATTCAATAAATATTTAATGAGTTTTACTATGCACCAGTCACGGAAAATACAGAGGTGAATAAAAAGCAGCTGTTCTCTATGGTGTTTACATTCTGTTGGAGAAGGCAGGTAATAAATAAATTGGGTCAAGTGGTCATGATACCAGAGAAGAGGATATGGGGAGTCCCAACAGCTGGCCTGACCCATCTTCTCCTTTTACCAGGTTCTTGACCGCCATAGGAAAGAATTCAAGAACAGAGTCACAGTAGAAAGTGAAAATGTAACAGATAGGAAATACAGACTTCACAGAGAAAGTGTGTCCTAGCTCCAGAGACTGAGCAGCTTAGTAGAAAACCAAGTTTAATAGAAAAGTAAGAAATACACACCTAAAGTTTAATATGAAGTACAGGCTGGCTTAAGAGAAGGAGCAGCCACTTGTTGCAAGTAAGTTTGATACAAACATACACACCTCAGCCAGCGAAGTGCGAGTTGACCCCAGGAAAGTGAGCAATAATCTTACCTTCTGTTGGGAATCAACTTTTATAGCTTTGCTCTCTAATATATATTCATGCTATGTAATGAATATTCAACTGAGGGGGTTGTTCCCAGTTATGTAACATAGTTTTGCACATGCTCAGTTGGTCTCCTTTTAGGGTGCAAATTATTCTGTGCAATTTGGTGCCACCAGTGGAAGGTCATTCAAAGGATAAACATTCATGCTATGTAATGAATATTCAACTGAGGGGGTTGTTCCCAGTTATGTAACATAGTTTTTCACATGCTCAGTTGGTCTCCTTTTAGGGTGCAAATTATTCTGTGCAATTTGGTGCCACCAGTGGAAGGTCATTCAAAGGATAAACTCCCTTCCACTGAGCATGCTCAGTCACTGTGGTATTATATGCCTGTATAAATTCCCTTTACTGAGCATGCTCAGTTACTAGAGTTACATAACTCCTTTCTACAGAGCATGCAAAGCCACTGGACTTGGATAACTCCACCCCTTGTGGTCTCAATCTCCCCAAATTCATACCAAAAATAAGTGCAGTAAGCAATAGTAAGTTTCCTCCAGGGGAGGGCCTGAAGGAAGGGCCTGAGACCTTGGAGAGTGGCTTGAAACCCAGAGGTGTGTCCTGAAACCCAATATCAGGGAAACAGAGCACCTCCTATCTCAGTTATTGGCATACAGAGAAAATAGAAGTAAATGTTTAGGGAGTGAAGATGTATGTGTGGAAAGGTGAGGTGGAGGTGGTTTATACAGGAAGATCAAAAAGACTCTTTGAGGAGATGAAAGTTGAGCAGAGGACATTTGATATGTTTGGACTTCTTTGAATAAAAGGAAGAAGGTGAGGTGAATGTTTGGGTAAATGTATTCTAAACTGAGGCAACAAGGGAACATTCCTTAGACTAGTGGCTTCAAACTTCTCTGACCCTTACAATCAAATCCTAGGGAGCTTTAAAACAAAGTCTAATATTCAGACTGAATGAGTGACCAAATACATGTATAGGGAGTAAAACTCAGGTATCAACATTTTAATAGCTCTGTAGGTCTTCCCAATACTCAGCCAAGGTTGTGTCTGCACTGTTAGATAGAAAGGAACTTGTTTTCTTCCAGAAACCAGAAGAAGATCAATGAGGCTAATGGGGATAAGGGCTAAAAGGAGGGAAAGAGCAATAAAAAGAGAGATTATAGGTCATGATACATTCTTTGGATTTTACTTTGAATATGATAGAAGGCTATTTGTGGCTTTGAGCAAGAGGTGTTATATGATCTGATTTGCAAAAGATAACTGTCTGCAGAGTGGAGAACTAACTAGTAGGGGATTAGGAGACTGGAAACCACGAAATAAACTTCAACACTACTGCAATAAGTATCCATAGGTGATAACAGTAAAGGTAGAAGTAATGTTCAAATGAAATCTGATATTTTGCTGATCATTATTCTTTTGTTAGCTTGCCTGCATTTTCTTACAAGATGTTTTTAGAATAATTTTTTCATTGTTGGTGTATCAGTTTGTTAGACCTACTCTAACAAAATACCACACACTGGGTGGCTTAAATAACAGAAATATATTTTCTCACATTTGGGGAGCCTAGAAATCCAAGATCAATGTGTCTGCAGGTCTGGTTTCTTCTGAGGCCTCTCTCCTCAGATGGTCACCTTCTTGGTGTGTCCTCACATGGCCTTTCTCTGTGAGTACCCCTGATGTCTCTTTTGTGTCCTAATCTCATTTATAAGGACACTAGTCAGATTGGTTTAGTGCCTACCCACATGACCTCGTTTTTACTTAATCAGTTCTTCAGAAGTCCTGTTTTAAAATATATTCACTTTCTGTGGTACTAGCACTTCAACAAGTGAATTGATTTTATGGGGGGGGGGTGGGGACAAAACCCAGCCATTAACATTTGGTGTTCCTTGATTTTGCCATTGTTTCACAGATGTTTTTCAGCTCATTTCTTCCCTTGTCAGATGAAGTATTACTTCTATTAATTTTTTTTTAATTTACTCTATTTCATGTACTGTTCTCCTTCTGGAACTCATTTTAGACAGATGTTGCAACCTCTGGATCTAATCTTCATTTCTCTTAACTTCTCTCTCATACTTTCTCTCTCATTTACATTTAGTTCTGTATTCTTAGACAATCCCTTTCCAGATTTTCCACCCAGTAATTTATACTTCAACTGTTCCAATTGTCTTAGTTCGTTTGTGTTGCTATAACAGAATACCATAGACTGGGAAATTTATAATAATCAAAAATGTATTGACTCACAGAACTAGAGGCTGGGAAGTCCAATATCAGTGCACTGGCATCTTGCAAGGGCCTCGTCGCTGTTTCATCACATGGTGGAAGGCAGAGGGGCAAAGAAACAAAAGGGGGTCACATTTGCCCTTTTATAACAGCGTTAATCCTACCCATGAAATCAGAGCCTTCATGGCCCTAACACTTCCCAATGTCTCACCTCCTAACCCCTCCACAACTATAACCAAATTTCAACATGAGTTTTCAGAGGACAAACATTAAACCAAAACACTGATTCTGTCATTTAGACTGTTGTTTTCAATTTAAATTATCAACTCTTAATTGTCAAGACTTCTAGGGACTCCTTTTTCATAGATGCAGTAACCCCTAAAAAATTTCTGAACATGTTGATTTCATTAGTCTAAACGTTTCTTTTTGCTTACTTCATTAACTTTGTTTTATTCCTCAGAACGTCAGGTGCTTTTACCATTGCAACAGTCTGATTTTGAATCTATTTTAATATAAGATTTTCTTCTACCTTTCTTTTCTTTGGATCTGATTCTGTTTAATTTTTATCTTTCAGGTATTCCTCAGAATATTTGGACCATAATGGCACTTTTAACTCTGTATTTGCCTAGTATGAATTTATTCTCCATTCTTTGTATACGTATGCATGGGTGTAGAAAATGCACGCATGTATATGAGTACATATAAAATATTTTTTTCTTATTTATAAATTTTGGACGAGTGAGCATGTTGCAGCATATTCTCAGTCTGTCATCTTGATTCAATCTTTGTTATTTTGGAATATCTATATTTTTCTTATATTTTGTACTTACGATTAATTTATTTGTGTTTATTTGTGACGAGCTATTTATTTATAGAAACTGTCTTATTGTTTTTACTTATTAAATTCTGCCAAATTTTTTCTGTTATTCATATTTGTTTTTCTCAGTTTATTTTCATATATATTCATTCTTTTTTCAGAAAAAAATCAACATTTTGTTCTGTCAAGGAGAATTTTCTATCCATAAATGTTTTGGAATTAGTAGTAATTTTTTCCCTAATAAAGGTTAGTGTCTTAGGCCAAATGTAAACTAATATTGTTAACAGGAGAATAAATTCATATTAATTAATTTTAGTATTTATAGAGTAGACAGAAATACAATTTGAAATATAACTAAATAATAAATGTGATGATAT
>NW_007727547.1:395482-401973 GCF_000696425.1 Galeopterus variegatus
AAATGTAAACTAATATTGTTAACAGGAGAATAAATTCATATTAATTAATTTTAGTATTTATAGAGTAGACAGAAATACAATTTGAAATATAACTAAATAATAAATGTGATGATATAAAATATAGATTCAGCAATTTTATTAATTTTTGAAGAATATATAGAATCTAATGTATGTATATAAAACATGTGTATACTATACATGTAAATATATATATATATATATATATACACACACACACACACACACACACAATACATAGAAACTACAAGAATGGAACAGAGAATTACATATCATATGGGAAGAACAAAGGAGATACAGTCTACCCTTAAATATATAAAGACATGCTTCTTATGCCCATTAAATATATATCAGTAGGAAAGTAAGGAGGAATAAGAATATTTTAAAGCTCAAATCTCAATACAAATCTGGTAAAAAAAAAATTGAAAAGATCTTTTGTTACTTGCTAAGTGACAATTTGGAAAGAGGCAGTCCGCTGTGAAAGACTATGACAAGGAACTGGAAAATTAAAGCTCTAGTCCTGGCTTTGCTCTTTATTAATCTGAGGCATGGAAGGTGATTTTCTAAATGTCTTTGGGGCAGTCTCTCTCATTTTCTTCCTCTCTCCCTTACTCATTATTATTTCTGTCTGCCTTTTATTTAATAAATAATTTTAAACACTTATTCTTAGGCTATGTACTAAATGCTTAGGTCTCTAAGAGAAATAAGCACAGCTTTTTCTCTCTCTCTCTCAAGGAGCTTATAATTTTTAGAGGAGGTAGAGAAGTAAGCCAACCAACATCTAGGTGTTAGGACTCTCCCTTTCTTAACTTAGAATTTATTTATAAATATACTTTTCCTTGATCAGTAGGTTAAGTATGTGCCATTCCTGATGTCCATTTAGTCAGCCATACTCTACGGTGACGGTGCTGCAGCCACTAATCCCTGATTTTATAAGGAGTAGAGGGCTTCTTCTGCTCTACCATTGCTGGTTTTTTCAAATATATTTTGTTAACTTTTTACATAAGGTATCTAACACAGAAACTCATAGAAATAGAAAGGAGAATGGTGGTTGTCAGGGGATGGAGGGGACGGGAAAATGTAATTGTTTAATGGGCATAAAGTTTGAGTTTTTCAAGATGAAAAGTTCTAGAAATCTATAGCACAGTAACGTGAATGTACTTATTACTGATCTAACACTGTTTTAAACTCATTTTTTTGAAATTAGTATGCTCCTGTATTTTTAAAGTTTTAAGTTGCTATTCATTAAAGGAATTGGAATTTGAATAATTATTTAAAAACTATACAGAGTGGATACGAGGCGTGGTAAGGAATTGGGAGTCACGTCTCTGAGACAGCTACTTTGTTTTATCATGTGCAAAACTTCCAAAACCTCACTGTCTAGGCCTGGTAAGCAAGAAAATTGGAACAATAGAGGGTCTGTTATGGAAACTACCCAGGAAAATGAGTTTCTTATTCTATCACTACCCTCCGAGAACTATTCTTTTATAACTCTTTCCTTTCTCTTATAATCTGAAAACTCTAGAAAAAAAAAATACCTCAATGTCCTTTCCCATTGTCCCAGAGAGGAAAGGACAATTATTCCAGTCCACTGCCTTATCCAGAAAGGCATTGCCTCTGTGTGTGTGTGTGTGTGTGTGTGTGTGTGTGTGTGTGTGTTTGCATTCGTGCATGTGCACATGCTCTAAGCTATCGTGTCATGGATGGAGAGAATTATGGAGGGAGCAAGATGGACAGGGAGCGTTATTTCATGTACTCTGAAGCTGATTTTACTCTAGTGTGTCAAAAGTCAAACATATCTAATCAAGCATGGGTGAACTTCCTTCCCAAATATCTCATTTTGTTTCATATTCTTTTGATTAATATGACATTGGCTTTATTTATTATGAACTAATATTCTGGACTTATACTGTTAAAACTGCATTTATTTTCTCTTTTCTCTGATTTATGTTAGAAAATATTTTTTTAACTAAGACCCATGTTCAAGCCTTCTTTCCTTATCAGAGGTGAGGGTATGGGAGGCATGAGAAAAGTCTTAGCTCACATTATCATTAAAATGACTGTAATATACAATGAGTTATATAATAATAATATAGCTTTATAGTAGGCACAAATGTGACACAAATTCTACTTGTGAGAGTCAGGGAGAGCTTAACAAGGGAGGGGAGTTGAACTACATCTCTAAGTATATACAAGAATTTTTCAGGAGATAAAAGGCATAGTCAAGGAAGCAAGATTGTATTTCTTAAGAGTTCTTTAAAAGTGACAAAAGTCTAACTCAAACTAACTGGAGATAAAAAGGAATGCATTGACTCCCATACTGAAAAGTCCGGGATACAGATAATGTCCTCAGAGCTGGATTTCTTAGCTGTTCCTTCCCTGTGTGGATTGGATGCTTGGGCAGGTTTTCTTCCTGTGGTGCAAAGAATACTCCTTGTTGCTCCAGGCTTGCAAGTTTCCTATTCCTTGGGATCATAATGAAGAGAGTTCTAATTTCTTTCATTACCAATATGACAATTATCAATATAATAATTATATTGAAAATGAAAACTCATGTGGCCATTTTCAGCTACGTGATGTTTTAGCTTTCTATTGCTGCTTGCTGTAGTGTGAATGTTTGTATACCCCCAAATTCATATGTTGAGACCTAACCCCGGTATTAGGAGGTGGATTCCTTGCAAAGTGATTAGGTGAAGAAGGCAGAACCCTCATGAATGGGATTACTGCCCTTATGAAAGAGATCCTGGAGAGCTACTTAGCCTCCTCTACCATTTGAGGACAGAGCAAGAAGGTGTCAAGTATGAGGAAATGGGACCTCACCAGAACTGAATAGCTCTTGGACTTCCCAGTCTCTAGGACTGTAAGAAATAAGTTTCTGCTGCTTATAAGCTACCCAGTCTATGTTTTGTTGTTTTAGCAGCCCAAATGAACTAAGACACTGCTGTAACAAATTACTGCAAATTCAATGACTTAAAACAACACACATGTATTGTTTCTAATTCTGAAGCTCAGAATTTCTAAATGTGTCTCATTGGCCTAAAATCAAGGAGACAGCAGGGCTGCATTTCTTTTTCTGAGGCTCCAGGAGAGAATCTCTTCCCTTGACTTTTTTAGCTCCAGAGGCTGCCCGCCTTCCTCGGCTTATCCGTCCTCATTCATCTTCAGAGCCCCACTCATGTTGCATTGATCTAACTCCTCTGTTTCCTTCTTCCTTGTTTCAGGACCCTTGTGATTACACTGGGCCCACCTGGATAATTCAGGATAATCTCCCTATTTTAAATGTAACATCCTTAATTTCATCTGTTACCTTAATTCCCCTTTGCCACATGACACAACATATTCACAGGTTCTAGGAATTATGGCATGGGCTTCTTAGGGAGGTCATTATGCTGTATACTATACATGGCCATCTCTTGTGGGAAGGAGGATAAGGTACCATGTTTGGCCATTTCTGAGCCCAGTGTTTGTGCCTTCTATAAGAAGATAGTGGCAGGATTAGAGATATTGCAAAGCAGTAAAAGGGGGCTTTACATTCTTGTAGGAAAAAAAAGGAATATGTAATATCTGTAGATGCTAAAAAGAAAAATAAAGCAGGAAAGTGATTTAAAGATTGTTGGGTGTGGGATAAGATGGAGAGTTTCCTCTGTGCCCATGTAGCCACATGTTGTTTAGAATCTAGATAAAAGGATGAACTAAAAATTCTGGATGTCCTGTGATAACTAATTTGAAAATGGATAAAGAGAAAAATAAAATTGTGGTCTCAAATCAGGTGGAGATGAGGCCTTGAGGGCTGAACAGGGAGGGGTGGTTATTTCCAGGAACATAGAGTTCTATAGTCTCTTTTCATTCTTGCCAATGAGCATGTGGAGTTTGCAGGAGAGAAGGTTTTATTCAGAGTACTTAAAGCACACAGCTCTGTCTTAATTCCTGCTCATGGATATGGGAAGCCAGGGAGATGGGGTTTTGCCTGAAGCACCTGGAGACTGGAAGATCTTTGTTGACATAATTAATCTTTTTCTCATAAATATCACTTTGGTGACAGGTAAAGATTGAAACAAATGGTTAGGCTAAGGTACAAGATATTCTACTGGTAGACTAGTTTGAAAACCCATTTGAAGAACTAAAATAACACAGAAGCCAAGATGATGTAAAGAAAACAATAATTTTTTAAAAGTTTGAAAATAGAATCATCAGTACTTAGAATTTTATGTCATTATTACAACCTGGAAAAATAAAGTGTGCTTTAGTCAGGTTCTTTCAGTTTCTAGTGATAGAAACTCTCCTCAGATTAGCTTCATTCACTCATTTATTCAGACATTCGTTCAAGCATGCATGTATCCATCCAACAATTATTTATTGAAAGCTAAGAATGGTGCTTGGTCATCGGGCTATTGTAATGAAAACACACAAACAAAGATGCTGCCAGAGTGGAGCTTACATTCTAGTGGGGGAAAGAGTCTATAAACAATGAAATAAATAAGTTAGAGGATTTATTAGAAGATTGTTATGAAAGTATGTAATGAAATGGTAACTGAAGAATTCTTAAAAGGACATGCTACTTTAGTGACTGTGGGCAGGGAAGGCCTTTCTATAGAAGTGATTTATGAACTGAGCTTAAGAAAAATGGCTTGTTTAGAACAAACAACTGAAACAGTTATGTATGAAACTGGTTTCAGATATGCATATAGCTATCTCCGTGCCTTTCTCTATCTCGTGGCTCAGCTTGTCTGTGTGTGACAATATTCTGTAGAGACATACATCGTGTTGTGAACAAGATGGCAGCTATTTCATATCTATATTCTCTATGCACAGCGATCTCTCCCCTAAGAATCCCCTTGTCTCTCAGAGAGTAATATACTCACCGCCAAATCAATCACTGGACACAGGGAGATGGTATCCTTGGCCAATCTGAGTTATAGAACTGTTCCTGGAGTTGGGAATGAGTACCACAATGAAGAGATGCTTCAGAAACACAGAAGTGGAGAAATTCTGCAAAGGAGCCAGACAAAGAGGATAGGAAAATCCTGGCAGGCAGAAAAAAACCTACCACCTCCAACAACAAACTGTAATCCCACAATACATAATATTCTTTGTCTAGAAAATATGAAAAGAATATTCTATGCACCTGGATGCACAAAAATGACTGCCTAAATAAAAACACCATGAATTTCAAATACAAAAAAAACAGTTAACGGATGAGACCAAAAATTATGACATGGTGAGAATTATCTAGTCAATCCTGACTGTAGCCAGATAATTAAATATAATTAGGAAATAGTATTATGAGATCTTTTAAAATGTTTCCTAGTGTTTCCCTTGTAAATGTTGCTTAAATGCATAAAAATTTGTATTATAAATGACAAATAAAAGTCATATTTTTAACTATAAATAACAAGACTAAGAAATTTCTTTTAAAAAGGATTCCGACCAAAATAATCCAATGAACAAATACTATTGGAGACCATTGGCTATCAGATGCAAATAAATATGGTAAAATTGGACTTTGGAAATAGGAAATAAATAGGAAATTTAGAAAGAAAAAGCACTTGTTTTGGGTGGGGCTGGGGACAAGTGTGTTGGTGATAAGGAAGGACTTTAATAAGCAAAAGGTTTAATCCTGGTTATGAGTTTCTTTATGGCTTTAATTCAGCAATATGTGATTGTGCATACTTGTGTGTGTGTCCTTTACTTGAGTGTTTATTTACTAATCTCTTCAACAAATATTTAATGCATAGTGGATGCTTTACCCATTTCAAAGACTAACACATCCTTTGTCGGGGCTTATGTTTTACAATTAGACAATTGTAAGAATTGGTAATTGCTACATATACCTACAAAGAAACTGAAGGTTAAAGTGTTTGTTCACTATGTAAATGTTTAATTGTATTTGTAATAAGCCTATACACTCTTTTAATTTATTTTTTAATTTTACACATTAAGGATTTGTAACTTTAAATAGGGAATGTATTTAGAGTTTAAATAGGGAATGCATTTAGAGTTGATCTGACAACAAAATTAATTGACGTGTTAAAAAGATCTCTCTTTTCAATGGGAAAAAGAAATCTTTCAAGAAGAGCTGTGTCTTTCTTAAAGGAGAGATCACAAAACAAGTGAGACCTAGTGACGGTGGCCGTAAGAGAGAAG
The DNA here is from genome assembly GCF_000696425.1 of Galeopterus variegatus. Taxonomy (NCBI): domain Eukaryota; kingdom Metazoa; phylum Chordata; class Mammalia; order Dermoptera; family Cynocephalidae; genus Galeopterus; species Galeopterus variegatus. The sequence goes on from NW_007727547.1 coordinate 401,645, forward strand.
GATGAATGCCAGCTTGTGAAGTGCTGCTTTAGCAGTCTCAGGAGACTAACTGCCAAGCACACTCAAGAAAGCAATACGAAATCAGACATTTGTATGTGTGCAGCATCCACCATGTTTGCTCTGAGCAGAGAGAACCATATGAAGCAAGACAGCAAAGGTGAAATCCTACAAGATAGCCTACTTTATTGCCATGGCAACCTAACTCTGATGAAAAGTAGAAAAACAATAAAATATCTCTAAAAGAAATCTGTGCTATGAATACCTACTGAATTGACAAAAGAGGCACTCATGGCAAGAGCTTGACATTTTTACCATTTGGTGATTCCTAT
>NW_007727548.1:1157-3568 GCF_000696425.1 Galeopterus variegatus
GATGGATGGATGGATGGGTGGATGGAAGGATAGGGAGAGAGTGGGGCCACGTTGTGGGGTCAGTCTTCCATTGCAGGCCGGAGTGCCCTAAAGGCACTTGCTAAGTAACTCAGTTATACATCAGCCTTCTCTAATAGAGACATCTTTTATTTTCTTTTATCCACAAAGTCCTAAGTTACTTGCTGGTTTTTAAACTCACACTATACACTCTGGATAACTAACATCAAGGTGTCCCTAAGTGTTATCATTGTGAATGAAGAAATGATCATTTGGAAATGGAGTGTTAAAGCTGAAATCGTCCTCAGAGATAATCTGCTCTAGCAAATTCCTGCCAGGGGGTTGCTGCTCGCTCCGCCTTGGGTCAGCAACAGCCCACTCAGATGCACATTTGTGCCCACCATCATGTGGGTCGGCATGCGTGTGCCCACACCCATGAGTGCTTGTCAATTAAAGGCTGTCACAGGGACTCCAGAAAAACCTGTGAGTCATTCCCAAGGCCCCGGGGTAGTGCACACCCCAGAAGGCCAAGCTAGTTAGATGTGCCCACGCTGTCCTGAGTGTCAGCTTGTGGCTCCTGAGCAGCTCAGGATGGAGTTGTCCCCAGTTGTATGCCTGTGAGTGAGTCACATCACACACTTGAGTTCTGTGTCCTTTGAACATGGCACCAATTCACTCTGTGAACACACATCCCTTTCTGTCTTTCAAACACCAGACGATGCAGTTTCAAGGAAAACTAAAATTCCTGTTTGGGCAGAAGAAGAAGGCGCCGTCGGGCACTGTCCTGCCCCCTCGGCTGTCGCTGTTCTGCATCGTGGCACCGGTTCTCCTGCCTTCCATGGCAGAGACGACCATGAAGAGCACGTTCCTGAGGGCGAGGCATAGGGCAGACCCCACAGCCCCACCAGGCACGAGGTAAGTGGGAATCGCCCTCCACGTCACTACGTCGTGTAGGCCAATGGTCACAACAAAACACCTCGACACTCAGTATTTTCTGTACCTTTCTTCATCTCCACAAAGTAATCAAAGGAGAAGTTTGGTGTTTTTAAAGCTAGCACACTATATAGGCAAGAACTATTCGAAAAGAAAAGGTTTTCAAGCTCATTGCAAACCGTGGCACCAAACACTGCTTGTATCGATTGCTTCCTAAATCGTCCGGTTAGTTGCAGAAACAATCTTGAAATAAGTGCCCTGGCCATGCGTCCACCGTGGGGGTGGAAGTCAGGAGCGGCGGCCTTCTGCCTTCGAGTCTCTTGGCTGTCCCCCATGAAAATGCAAAGGTGGCTGGTGGCTGGGAGGATGCCAGAGACAGGCATCCCCACGTGGGCCAATTGGGGGTCAGCAGGACACAGCACAGCTGCGCCTTCTGCCAAGTCCTCATCCCTGTTTGACCTGGTCCTACCTATAGTTTTCTCAGCTTTTCAGAAGTAGAAACTCCCTGTATTCAGTTTCCAGGAGATTCTTGTCTATATTTCCTAGAATGGTTAAGACTGCATTGCATGGATGGGACTCTTGAGAGCAGTTGACAACGTCGTGTGTACATAAGCTGTTTTCTGACTTGTGGAAAGACACTTTGAAAGTGAGACCCAGCGGGGTGGGATCAGGGTGGCAGGATGACTGAGACCTGACTTTCTTCTTTCCTGCGGTTGATTATTAGATGTCTGCCCTGAACCCACTGCAGGGGCAGTTTGCAGAAGACCCCCGACTCCCTGCCCCACTTCTTTGTCCTTCAGTGACTGTCCCCACCGAGGGGCTCAGCTGAGCCTTAGCCACAGAGGAGAACCCCACCAGACCCCACCCCAGCTCACAAGTAACTGGGGAGTTGGACTGGCTTCTTCAGATGATTTCAAATCAAGTCAACCCAGCTTTCCAGCCTGTCTGCGAGAGCCGCAGGGCGCTCCCGGAGAGCTCCCTTCTCAGCTTTCTCCGTGCCGCCGGCTTCAGTGGTGCTGCCCAGTGTGGGCTCCTGACCAGCTGCCCGCCCACCCCACACGGGCAGTTTCCTGAGTCCTTGTATCTCAGCCCTGGCACCTCCTCCTGGAAGCCACTGTCGCCCTCCCCCACCTGCTTACATGGAAGCCTCTGCTGTCCTCCCAAGAGGCAGAACCTGCTGCCCTGAATGCGCCCCCACCCTGACCTGAGGATGTCACAGCTCCTGGTGCTTCCTCCTGGGACAGGGCTGTCCCTAGGCCACTGCCCGATGGGATTGGGGTCTGAGCGCAGAGTGGAGCCTGGCCCTGCGCCTTTGTCCCTCAGCCTTCAAGTCATTGACTGTGGATGAGGGGCTCCAGCTCACTATTACTTCAGAGATTCCACTCCCTCCTTCCTCCTGTCCTTCCAGGCTCCTCAGTGCTGTGCCCAGGACTGGTTATTAATGCCTGGCTCAGTCCTGGGCCTATGGTCTCGTTCCCTTA
>NW_007727548.1:4318-14916 GCF_000696425.1 Galeopterus variegatus
TGTGCCCAGGACTGGTTATTAATGCCTGGCTCAGTCCTGGGCCTATGGTCTCGTTCCCTTATCCTGGGGTCACTCTTGACTCGTTTGACCCATTAGTGATTCCCCCACTTCGCAGGAAAGTAAATATGGAGTAGGTGGGAACCCAAGTGGCCGTCTGGTTAGGCTCACTATTCCAGGTGTGAATCTCTGCTGCAGCCCCTGGGAGTAATTTGCCAAGGCTGCAGAAACCCACTGAGAGACACGAGACTTGCCACTGCACAGAGCAGACGTGCCACGTCCAGACAGAATTTGTAAGCAGATCCTCCCTGGCATTGACTTGACATCTCAGTCCTGTAATTTCTTTCTTCTTTCTCTAGCTAAACGTCCTCAGTTCTGCGTCTCCTGCTCTGGGTTATGGTTTGCGGATATTTCCCAATCCAGATGGTTTTCCTCTGAGCTCCTGCAGTGCCCAGGGATGTTCACGACAGACCGAGCAGAGCAGACGAGACACGGGTGTCGCCTCCCTGTCCTGGGCACTCTGCCATCCACTGTGGCACACCTGTGCCGTCGCTTCAGTTGCAGTCACTGCGGCCGCCCAGACACGTCTCCCCTGTGTGTGCTTTGCAGTTTGGCTCTTGGTTCTACCTGCGTTCCTTAGCTTTCGTTTGCATTAAATTTCATTCTTTCAGACTCACACCTTGACTGACCTTGTCAGAGTCCAGCCCTCTGAGGTGGTTTTATATTTGGGATTCAGCAGCATCCGACACGTGGCTCCCCCTCCCTGTCCCGTCTTCTTTGGCTTGACTACGTGCCCTCTAGGTTCTTGTCCCTGTCATCAGGGGGAATGACATGGCCACCAGGACCCACACTTCAGCCCCAAGTTTGCCCATCGGCTCTGAGAAGGGCTGGGAAGGCCCCTGTCACACAGCTGCTGGTGTCCAGATGCAGGGGCTGTGGCCAAGCACCCCTCCACTCTCGGGGGCCTGTCAGAGGAGGAACTTGGGGCTCCGACTCTGGGGGTGCTGACGTGGGCCTGGAGGCTCCTCTCTGCAAGTCCCCCGGCCCCTTCCCAGTGCTTGCGATTCTGCCTGTGGGTGTGTCCACGGTCCTCCTCAGGGTCTGAGTCACTGCCACCTCTGTACGAGGACCTTTGGGCCAGGCATCCATGCAGCAGCTGGGGAGGTCTTCCTTCTGCCTTGCGTCTGGTGCTGACAGGTGCAGCGTGCCAAGAGCAGCAGGTTTATGGAATGTTTAAAAATTAAACTCATGTACCTTAATTTTAAAGATACAAAATATGAAATATAAAAAAAAAAAAAAAAAAAAAAAGGGGCCGCCCCGGGGCCNTGACACCACCAAGTCAAGGGTTAAGATCCCCTTACCGGTCATCTTTAAAAAAAAAAAAAATGAAATATGAGGGAGGGAAGCAGGATACCAAAGGTACAAAAGGTACAAAAATAAGTGATCCAGCAAGCTATGGCATCCAGCTGTGCCCACACCCAGAGGTTACTGCACAGGGAGGGACATCCGCTGGGCCCGTGCCGCCTGGGGGGTCCCCGCGGCCGTCTGGGGGGGGTCCCGCGCCGCCTGGGGGGGGGGCTCGCGCCCGCTTTTTCCACTCCTCAACTAACCGTTCATAGTCTGGAATACTCTCCATCTTCATTTACCGTCTCGGAGTGTTGTGCGTTTTTAAAGCTGTTTTGGCTTTTTACAGCTGAAACTCACCCAGTGAGCTCTCTCCGTTCTGTAGTTTCTGCAGCCCTAAGGACACAGTAAAGGGACCGTCACCCGCCTGGCTCTCCCGCGGGCGCCCGCCGCCCCCTGGCGCCGGAGCGGGGAAGTGCAGGCCTGGCTCGCCCCGCCGGTCGCACTGCGCGTGCGCACGGCCGCGTCCCTGCCCCCGGGCTGCCCAGGTGCGCGGGGCGCAGGTGCGAGTGCGGGGCGGGCGCAGGTGCGGGAAGCAGGTGCCGGGCGCCGCCCGCTCCTCCTGCGGTGCAGACGCGTAGGCCCGGCTGTGAGGTTCGTGAGGGCGTGTGAAGCAGGCGCACAATGACGGTTCGATAAACAGATACCGTATTGTACAGAATATTATTAAAACCCAGAAAGGGGAAGGGAAATGGCCAAGCTGAGAATATTGACTCCCACCCATCGGGGTGTTTGGAATTCACACCCCCAGCTGTGAACTGGATTCAGAAACCGACTTTCAGTACGTACATCATGGTACGTTCGTTCTGAGCTCAAAGATGATGCCAGGTGCACACCCCAAAACGGGGGGCCACGAAGGTGCTGCTCTGGGCCACGCGTCGTGGTTACCCCCGGGACAGCCACTCAGTCGTCCACAGCTTCTCCTGCTAGGGGTTTGGTGATGTGCTGTTGCTCCTCATTACTCCCAGAACCCATCTCGTGAATTCGCCTACTCACTAAAGTTTTTTGGTAACCCCGAAATGAATAGTTGCTGTGCTTTTGCAGCCATTCAAGGACATGCACAGAAGGGCGGTGGAAAATTTGACTCTCCCGATGTGCACATTCCCGGCTGAAGTTGAGCAAGGAGAAGCCAGCTCTCTCCCCTTGGTCCTCTCACCTCAGCTCTCCTTCAGAGACAGCCAAAGGACAGGAGGGGCGGGGCAGGGCAGGGCTCTGGCTCAGGGGACAGTGGGACAGGGTCCGAACCCAACTCTGGCACCTGCTTGTGGAGCAACACCAGGCAAGTCAGTTAGTATTTTTCTCTTGAAAAATAAAGCAAGTAAAATCTGCCAGGATGAGTTAGGATTTAAGATGATAATCTATGTGATCTCTGTTTTTCTACAGAGACGTGTAGGTATATATGTAAACACGCACATTTCCCGTGGGAGCAATGGTTCAGTATTCATTAACTCAGTGTTCATGGTGACTTTACAGAACATAACTACCTCGAATCACAAGAATCGCCTGTATTTTCATTCTGGCCTTCCAAGGGGGGAAAAAAATGCAAGCTCTAGAAGTCATTCTATGTGTACATCTCTGTGTACGTTTCTGAAGCAAATGTATTGGCTGGAAAAGTGACATGGTTCAGAATTTTCAGCAAATCTACAATGTGAAAAGACTTCACGAGCTATAGAGACCTAAAGGAATAAGAGTTACTGTTTCTGTCTCTACCTCTCAGGCATGACAGCGGCACCTGTCATTGTTAGTTTCTGTCATCTACACGTGTTTAACCTACATGTTATTTTACTGTTATCTGTTCTTCACAGAGCAAAAGCTACCACAAGTCTGTGTGAATCTGAATTGCACGGAAAACCCAATTACTTAGCAGGTACTTTTTAAAATTCTCTGTCTCATCTTTTCCAAATGGGTAAAATGTGTTTCTTCCATTGGAGCGCTCTCCCTGCCCCACAGAAACCCTGCGGAATATGCCACTTTGGGGGGCATCAGTGGCTGTCCCTCTGGGGCAATGGCCTGTCCCTGTGGGCTCTGGGCTGTGTGTTTCTGAGGAACTGGATGAGTCACGTTGCACTGAGGACGAGACTGCTCTTGGTGCAGGAGCTCTGCGGCTCATGCAGTGTTGCCTTACCCTCCCTGAACCCTAACAGGAAAGAGCGGCGGAGGGAACGGCATCTCAGTATATGGGGCGCAAACGGACACTGGACGCTGGCCCCGGGGTCCAGCCAGGGCCCCGTGCCTGTGCTTCAGGGGTGGCCCCAAACTCGTCCTCGACCCCGAGGGGGCTGCAGGGTAAGTGGTGCCAGCTGCCCCTCGCCAGCCCGGCCCCTTGCTAAGTCACTGTGGAGGCCAAAGTAAAGTCAGGGGCTGTCCAGCAGAAAGAAGAGTTGGATGTGGCCTTGATCTGCTAAACCTCACTCTGATGTGGCGTGCAGAGGCACACGGGACACACCCCAGCAGCTTTCCGCCTGGAAGTCATTGCACCTCCTGGGACTGGCAGGAGTACCCAGAGAGAGTCGGGGGTGGAGGACCCCCCATGGGCCCTGCCTCCATCTGTCACCTGGACCCCGGTCACTGTCTCCATTCCCTCCTCTTGCCCCTCCCCAGCCCCAGGGCCTCTCTGCAGAAACTGCTGGGGACGTCCTCTGCTTTCCAGTTGGGCAGGACCATTTGCACTGAGGACCCCCCCAGCATCAGTAGTGACCAGTGTGGTGATGTTGGATGTGTGGTGCATGCCTCACAGAGACACCTCCCTGCTGGCAGGGTGGGCAGCCCATGCTGCTTCCTGCACCCCCACCCCAGGACCCCTGATCCCTGTCCAGGCACAGGCAGGGAGGATGCTGGTAGGCTGGAAAGTGAGGTGTGGGGGCCTGGCACCTAGCAGCCCGGGCAAATTTAGCCAGTGGCCACCCTATTTAGCACCCTCTCTTAGAGACTGCCACCCAAGGGGGTGGACCCGTCGCCTCCTGCTGCTCTGTCTAAAAGGCCTTCTTTCTGCCACCTAGCAGCCCGGGCAAATTTAGCCAGTGGCCACCCTATTTAGCACCCTCTCTTAGAGACCGCCACCCAAGGGGGTGGACCCGTCGCCTCCTGCTGCTCTGTCTAAAAGGCCTTCTTTCTGCAGGGACCAGGAAGAAGAGGAGCAGGAGAGGCCCCTGAGCTGCTCCTCTGGAGTGAGGGGCTGGAGGGAGACGCACATGTACAATTGCCGCTTTGAGACACTGGGACCGACAAGGTATCTGAGCTGGACGGCAGAGAAGTGCTGTCAGGATGGCAGTGTCACACGGAAGCTGCAGCCCAGTAAGTGCAACCTGTTCTCCATGTGTGCCACACCCCGGGGCTCCTGCACACCCTACCCAGGTGTCCAGGGCACTTTCAATGCCAGCAGCATCACTGTGTTCAGAAATTCACCCCTGTCCCACCCACCAGGCCAGCCCCCCAGCGTCTACTCCAGCCGGACGAGCAGGCCCACGAGGGATGGTGCTCAGGGCCAGGTGCACCCTCCTGCTTGCCACTTCCCCCAGGGGAGCCTGGAGAACCGGCTGCCTGAACCTGGAGCTCAGTGTTTCACAGCGGGGGTCTATTCCACCGAGGATGCGAAACTGAGAAGCCTGCAGACGCCTCTGGGAGCCCCGTGCAATCCAATGCTGCCACTAGATGTGCCTATCAAAATGGAAAATGACTCTGGGTCCGAGGACACAGCAGATGGCTACAGCAGTAGCCAGGTGTGGCTGGGGGCCAGTGATGTGGCCAGGAAGCATCTGGTTGCTTTCCCTAGCAGGATGCACCTGAAAACAGAGCCAGATTCCAGATGCCAGCTCTACATGCCACAACTTGGGCACAGCGTGCTAGGGGCTCCCCCGCATGGCAGGGCCACTGCTGGGCCTAGCAGGGAGCTGGCCCCATTCTACCCCACACAGTGCACCTGCCTGGAGTGCATGCATGGGCTTCCTGAGCCAGAACCTCCCCACCACCTCTGCACGCAGGGCTGTGGCGAGCACCAGCCTTCCACTCTGGGCTGTGACTGCAGAGCTCCCGGGGCCACCCCCATGGTCAAGCAAGAGCCCCTGGACTCGCCCCCGTGGGCCACCCACAGCCAGAGGGGGGTGCCTGGGATGTTCCGTAAAAGTGCTTTGGGGACTTTGATCCCACCAAAAGCCCCTGAGTGTGCCTTCCTGCTGTAGCGCTGCCACTTCCCTGAAAGCTGGCATCCGTCCATGCTCAGGTCCCACCCTTGGCTGGGCTGCCACTGCACCTGGATGGTGGGTGCATTATCGGAGCCTTCTTTAAGTGCACTCTGTGGAGTTGCACAGTCGCAGTCCTCCATGCTGTGTGTGTGGGACATGCTGCAGTGTTTCCTGAATTTTATAAGATATCATGGAAGTTCTTATTTGCAAATTGGCCTTATGTTTATTCCAGTATCACAGTATTTCTTTTTGAGGAGTTAAAAGTTTTAAGAAAGTGGCTGACAGTGGGATGGATCAGCACTCTGGGTGGTATTCCCTGTTCCAAGGGGCAGCATGCTCCCAGCCAACTTGCCATCAAGTCCACAGTCAGTGAATATGTTCAGTGTTCCAGCTCAGCCCTCGCAAGCCTGCTTCCCAGTTTCCTGCCTGTGCTGTGCAGGCAGGGCCGACGCCTCTGTGGAGTGGACCTCAGACAGTGCACACAGTAAATTAGAAATACAGCGTAACTCACTGAGTGCAAAGTGACTGTGATCCCACTCATGCGAGGAATCTGGAAAGTTCCAGGAAGAAGAGGTTGTCAGTGCTGAGCCCTGCGCTTTATCGCCATATGCAGTAGGTGCTGTGTGGCTCCATGGTGGAGTTTGAGGCCATATCTGGAGTGGAAATTGATAGGATAATGTCCTGTTCCTCCTGAAATCTTTCTGGCATTTTCAGTGGACCTCTGAAGATGGTTCGTGCTGATCTGTCTTTTGGTACATGATGTCACGTAGAGTTCACAGAGCATAGGTTTGGAAGTACAGAGAGATACAAAATGTGGAGAAAGGAAAGGAGTTGGAGTTGTCTGGGAGGCCATCTTACTTGCTGATTTTCTATAGCTTTTAAAAATGAGGATTCCAATCACCATCCCGGGAGGAATTATTAGAGAGGAGACAGACATATTGACAGACATTTAAAAAAAAAATTGTAAAGGTAATATATTCTGATTGTAAGAAACTTAGATACAAAAGCATAAGCCAGAAAGTGAAGGTCACCACAGTCTACCACCCAACATAACCTAGAGCTGATGGCACAGTTCAGACTTTCAGGTGAGGCTCAGGCCAAAGAACCCTGACGGTTAGAGCAGGGTAGTTCCAGACATAACATAAGGGTATAAAAATCACAACAAGCTGGAGGAAGCTAAAGCTCCGGGGTCCCACTGCAGCTGGGCCCACCTGTGTAGGCCAGACAGACCCTTTCTCGGGGACAAGAGTGTCTGCCCTCCACGGTCACCTCCACCCTCTCAGTGCAGGCATCTTCTCACTGTTATCTGTGACCTTGGGATGTCCATGTTCAGACTTGGATTTATGCTGAAGCCATCTGATAAACACATATTCACGTTGTCAAAACCAGGGTTCAGTGGGCAGGACTTAGGTGTACCTGGCTGCCTGTGCTCCTCAGCTGCTTGGCTCTCAGAGAATTCTCCCTTGTGGGGCAGGGATGGGGCTGGAGGTCTCCCAGAACTGAAAGAGAAGACTACCACCCAAGCCAAGGGGTGAGAGTGGTCAGATGTGGCCTCCTGTGATTCTGGGGTCTTCCATGGCCTCTCCATCTCTACTTGGCCCATGAGGGCTTTGAAAGGTGACCTGGGTACTGTGCTCCCACGGGTGAGAGACAGGCTCACAGCCCCCACTTCTACTGCCAGTCTATCCCTCACCTGGTGCCTAAAGTTATGATGGCTGTGAGGACCAGCTGCCGATGAGGACCAACCACCCGAGGACCAGCCAGTTGTGTAGACCAGCCACCTGTGAGGACCAGCCACTGATGAGGACCAGACACCCAAGGACTAATCACCTGAGGACCAGCTAATTGTGAGGACCAGCCACTGATGAGGACCAGACACCCAAGGACTAATCACCTGAGGACCAGCTACTTGTGAGGACCAGCCACCCAATGACCAGCCACCTGAAGACCAGCCACCTGAGGACCAGCCACCCATGAGGACCAGCCACCCAGTGAGTAACAGCCACCCAAGGACCAGCCACCTGTGAGGACCAGCCACTGATGAGGACCAGACACCCAAGGACTAATCACCTGAGGACCAGCTAATTGTGAGGACCAGCCACCCAATGACCAGCCACCTGAAGACCAGCCACCTGAGGACCAGCCACCCATGAGGACCAGCCACCCAGTGAGTAACAGCCACCCAAGGACCAGCCACCTGTGAGGACCAGCCACTGATGAGGACCAGACACCCAAGGACTAATCACCTGAGGACCAGCTACTTGTGAGGACCAGCCACCCAATGACCAGCCACCTGAAGACCAGCCACCTGAGGACCAGCCACCCATGAGGACCAGCCACCCAGTGAGGAACAGCCACCCAAGGACCAGCCACCTGAAGACCAGCCACCTGAGGACCAGCCACCCATGAGGACCAGCCACCCAGTGAGGAACAGCCACCCAAGGACCAGCCACCTGAAGACCAGCCACCTGAGGACCAGCCACCCATGAGGACCAGCCACCCAGTGAGGAACAGCCACCCAAGGACCAGCCACCTGAAGACCAGCCACCCATGAGGACCAGCCACCCAATGAGGACCAGCCACCCGAGGACCAGCCACTTGTGAGGACCAGCCACCCAAGGACCAGCTACCTGAAGACCAGCCACCCACTTCCCACTGTTGCCCCCAGCTGGCCCAGCATCCTCTCTTTACCCATTTCTCACGCTGAGCACAGCATGCCTCTGCCCTCTGGGCATTTCTGGATTTCATCCTCAAGTCAAGGGATGGAATTTCAGAATCTTCCTTCTTCCTTCCTAAGCTAACCAAGTGCCCAACTCCTGATCATGAAAGCCCCGTTAATACTCAGACCTTCAGCATCTCTCATAAAGTGCCGGTCAGCACGTATGTGCCACTGCCAGAGTCCCCTCTCCTCGAGGGCTCACCCACATCTGGAGCCCTGAGCTCGGCCTCAGCAGGAACATCGTGTCTCCCCTGAGGGTGGCACCTGCTCTCCCTGTGTCAGGGCTGACAAGGGCGCAATGGACAGGCATTGCTCACGTAACATGTCCAGAGTGTCCTGGAACCAATGGACATAATCAGGAAAAACACAAGACCACAAAGATGGAATTCAGAGACACATGGAATGCTTGCCGACAGTAGCCAATACCTCAATGTAACCAAAGAAGAGCTGTGGACCTCCTGAGGCACAGACAGCTGTCCCTGCCAGCAGGGCCACCTCCCCCTTGCTGCCCTCCATCCTCCTAAACCTCCAGACCCCACCACGCCCACCCTCTGGGACCACATGTACCAAATAGAGTGGCAGTTGGCTGTCCGACGGGCTGTGCTTTGTCGATGCTGAATTCAGCGTCTGGACATCAGCTCTGCAGACTCCGTGTTTTGGGAATGCGGCCATCACGCTGCAGCCTTTGAAGCTTCCGGGCCGGTGCTGTGTCCGAGGTCCCTTCCTCGGTGGCAACAAAAGTTCCTTGAGTCAGCACTTTTGTTATTTTATAACCATGCCTCCCCTGAAAAACTGTGTGGGGAAGATGCTAATGGAATGTAGAAGGTGCAGATGTGGTCATTTCTGCCTTACAATGTTGTTATTAGTACAAATTACAGGTTTATGCCTTTCTGTTGTATGTAGCTTTTGCCCATATAGCTGAATAAATATCAAAATCAAATATAATGTGGGAACGGGATGGAAGGGAGGAGAGAAACAAAAGTTATATTTTATATTTTTGCAGTTTCTACTGGAAGAAAAATGTTTTCAGTATCTTGACTGACTTATTGAATTTTCAGGATGGATGCACACTACAGTGTAGCTTTCTGTGCTGTTTTCTTGTACCTTCAAAAAGAGCTTTCAAATATATTTTCTGTACTATGGTTTGTATTAAGTTTCAGTATTGATGTAAAATAAATCACACATTAATACATGACTTATTGAATTTTCAGGATGGATGCACACTACAGTGTAGCTTTCTGTGCTGTTTTCTTGCACCTTCAAAAAGAGCTTTCAAATATATTTTCTGTACTATGGTTTGTATTAAGTTTCAGTATTGATGTAAAATAAATCACACATTAATACATGTTTAGCATAAATGGAAATGTCAACTTGATTTTCAAATGAAGTCAGTTTATTTCCTTTAAAGTGTGTTGGTTAATTTACATTCCGGGACAGTCCTTCACCACCAGGTAGAAGACAGCCGCGTGGCAGAGGAGGGATGCTGCCTGCCGCGTTCTTGCTGCAGCCCCAGAAGCACTGTCGGCCCCTCCCAGACTGGCCTGTCCAATAAGGAGCGAGAAAGGCAGGGCACCATGAGTGGGGGACCTAGTGTGGGGTCTGCCCCACTGGGCGCAGGACCTGGGTGTCAGGCGTGTGGGAAGGAGTTAAAGGGGTCAAGTTTCTGGCGCCTTCATGGAGCCCAGATCCACCCCTGCCTGTGGCAGGTGGAATCCTGGCCAGGCCTCCTCCAGCATCCCACAGGCCACTGTCAGCAGCTGTGCCCAGCTACACCCAGTCGCTGCCCCAAGATGCCCATGTCCTCCCTGGGAGGTCAGGCTGACCCCCCATCGGCTGGGCTAACCCAGCTGCTCACCATCCATGGGACTCCCATGCCTTGACCCACTCCCACCACCTACCCAGCCTTCCCCACCAGTCTCACCTGTGCTGAGATGTCTAGGTGGGGCTCCCTCCACCTCTGACTGCTGCTGCTGCTGCTACTGGACATGCGGGTCATCTCCTCACTGGCCTTGTGTCTGCCCCTACCCGTGCACATATGCACAGTTGGGGCCCAAACAGTGCAGTGGTGCACGCTGTTCCATCTGCCAAGTCCTGCCTGATTGTCCCCCAGAGCGGTGTGCCTCTGTGCATCCCAGCAGCTCCACCCTGGCTGACCGACCCTGGTGTGGTCAGATGCTTCGCAGTCTGGGGCTTCTGACGGAGAGTAGCTGCTGTCTCGTGTGCATTTTTATCACCTGTTTTTGTTTTTGTCTTTTTTCCGTGTCCGGCAACGGATCGCAACCCTCAGTGTTGCCCCC
>NW_007727548.1:15916-21204 GCF_000696425.1 Galeopterus variegatus
AGACCAGCCACCTGAGGACCAGCCACCCATGAGGACCAGCCACCCAGTGAGTAACAGCCACCCAAGGACCAGCCACCTGTGAGGACCAGCCACTGATGAGGACCAGACACCCAAGGACTAATCACCCGAGGACCAGCTACTTGTGAGGACCAGCCACCCAAGGACCAGCTACCTGAAGACCAGCCACCCACTTCCCACTGTTGCCCCCAGCTGGCCCAGCATCCTCTCTTTACCCATTTCTCACGCTGAGCACAGCATGCCTCTGCCCTCTGGGCATTTCTGGATTTCATCCTCAAGTCAAGGGATGGAATTTCAGAATCTTCCTTCTTCCTTCCTAAGCTAACCAAGTGCCCAACTCCTGATCATGAAAGCCCCGTTAATACTCAGACCTTCAGCATCTCTCATAAAGTGCCGGTCAGCACGTATGTGCCACTGCCAGAGTCCCCTCTCCTCGAGGGCTCACCCACATCTGGAGCCCTGAGCTCGGCCTCAGCAGGAACATCGTGTCTCCCCTGAGGGTGGCACCTGCTCTCCCTGTGTCAGGGCTGACAAGGGCGCAATGGACAGGCATTGCTCACGTAACATGTCCAGAGTGTCCTGGAACCAATGGACATAATCAGGAAAAACACAAGACCACAAAGATGGAATTCAGAGACACATGGAATGCTTGCCGACAGTAGCCAATACCTCAATGTAACCAAAGAAGAGCTGTGGACCTCCTGAGGCACAGACAGCTGTCCCTGCCAGCAGGGCCACCTCCCCCTTGCTGCCCTCCATCCTCCTAAACCTCCAGACCCCACCACGCCCACCCTCTGGGACCACATGTACCAAATAGAGTGGCAGTTGGCTGTCCGACGGGCTGTGCTTTGTCGATGCTGAATTCAGCGTCTGGACATCAGCTCTGCAGACTCCGTGTTTTGGGAATGCGGCCATCACGCTGCAGCCTTTGAAGCTTCCGGGCCGGTGCTGTGTCCGAGGTCCCTTCCTCGGTGGCAACAAAAGTTCCTTGAGTCAGCACTTTTGTTATTTTATAACCATGCCTCCCCTGAAAAACTGTGTGGGGAAGATGCTAATGGAATGTAGAAGGTGCAGATGTGGTCATTTCTGCCTTACAATGTTGTTATTAGTACAAATTACAGGTTTATGCCTTTCTGTTGTATGTAGCTTTTGCCCATATAGCTGAATAAATATCAAAATCAAATATAATGTGGGAACGGGATGGAAGGGAGGAGAGAAACAAAAGTTATATTTTATATTTTTGCAGTTTCTACTGGAAGAAAAATGTTTTCAGTATCTTGACTGACTTATTGAATTTTCAGGATGGATGCACACTACAGTGTAGCTTTCTGTGCTGTTTTCTTGCACCTTCAAAAAGAGCTTTCAAATATATTTTCTGTACTATGGTTTGTATTAAGTTTCAGTATTGATGTAAAATAAATCACACATTAATACGTGTTTAGCATAAATGGAAATGTCAACTTGATTTTCAAATGAAGTCAGTTTATTTCCTTTAAAGTGTGTTGGTTAATTTACATTCCGGGACAGTCCTTCACCACCAGGTAGAAGACAGCCGCGTGGCAGAGGAGGGATGCTGCCTGCCGCGTTCTTGCTGCAGCCCCAGAAGCACTGTCGGCCCCTCCCAGACTGGCCTGTCCAATAAGGAGCGAGAAAGGCAGGGCACCATGAGTGGGGGACCTAGTGTGGGGTCTGCCCCACTGGGCGCAGGACCTGGGTGTCAGGCGTGTGGGAAGGAGTTAAAGGGGTCAAGTTTCTGGCGCCTTCATGGAGCCCAGATCCACCCCTGCCTGTGGCAGGTGGAATCCTGGCCAGGCCTCCTCCAGCATCCCACAGGCCACTGTCAGCAGCTGTGCCCAGCTACACCCAGTCGCTGCCCCAAGATGCCCATGTCCTCCCTGGGAGGTCAGGCTGACCCCCCATCGGCTGGGCTAACCCAGCTGCTCACCATCCATGGGACTCCCATGCCTTGACCCACTCCCACCACCTACCCAGCCTTCCCCACCAGTCTCACCTGTGCTGAGATGTCTAGGTGGGGCTCCCTCCACCTCTGACTGCTGCTGCTGCTGCTACTGGACATGCGGGTCATCTCCTCACTGGCCTTGTGTCTGCCCCTACCCGTGCACATATGCACAGTTGGGGCCCAAACAGTGCAGTGGTGCACGCTGTTCCATCTGCCAAGTCCTGCCTGATTGTCCCCCAGAGCGGTGTGCCTCTGTGCATCCCAGCAGCTCCACCCTGGCTGACCGACCCTGGTGTGGTCAGATGCTTCGCAGTCTGGGGCTTCTGACGGAGAGTAGCTGCTGTCTCGTGTGCATTTTTATCACCTGTTTTTGTTTTTGTCTTTTTTCCGTGTCCGGCAACGGATCGCAACCCTCAGTGTTGCCCCCATACCGGACCGGGGACCGGCAACGGGATTGCAACCCTCGGTGTTGCTCCCGCGCCTCGCTCAGCCAGTGAGCAGGAACCGGTCTGTATGTGGGATCCGAACCCTCGGGCGGGAGCGCCGCCACGCTTCCCAAGTGGCACACTATCCAGTGCGCCACCGGGCCGGCCCCCACCTGTTTTTGTTTTAAAGATAACCGGTAAGGGAATCTTAACCCTTAGCTTGGTGTTGTCAGCACCACGCTCTCCCAAGTGAGCCACAGGCCGGCCCCATCATCTGTTCATTCAACCTTTTTTCTTGCTGTTTACCAGGCCCTGTGCCAGTGCTGGGGACACACTTGGGAGAAAAGGTGCACAGACCAGGGCTGCCCCAGAGCTGATGTGTGTGTGCACAAGTGTGTGTGTGCATGTCAGTGTGGGGAGAAGGTGGTGCAGACAATGGACAGTGACCTCAAGAACCACGTAAATTTTGTCATGCATAGGAGGGGGACAGGTGCTGTACAAACAAGTAGAGCTGGGGGTGGCCAAGTCTTATGAGGCGATTTTATTGGGGTTGCCAGAGGGAGGGCCTGAGCTCAAGGGCAGGGGAGGGCCTTGCAGGGTTGCAGGTTACAGTTAGATCTGAGTGAAGTGGGACACAGCTGGGCTGGGACCATGGCAGGGCTGGGGGTGGAGCCCTGAGGAGGGGAGCGGGGCAGGGAGCACAGGTCTCTTCACCAGGGCCAGCCGGTGGTTCATACCCTTTTTCCGTTTCTGGCTGCACTTATCTGCCCTTTGGGGTTGATCTGTGGGGGTTCTTTTTATATTCTGGAGAGCAATGTTCTGTCGGTTATATACTCTGCTAATGTTTTCTCAGTGTGTGGCTTGTCTTTTCATCTAAGTATTTTTTTTTAATCATGAAAGTTTAAAATTTTAGCATAGCAAATTTTTTCTTTTTCTTTATGGCTTATGTGTTTTGTATCTTAAGGAAATTATCTCTGACATTGGCTTTTGACAAAAACCCCATGTTGTCTGATGTTAATACCAGCACACCAGCGTTTTCTCACTTCTAACCACTCTGCCTCTTTATGTTTTATGGCCTGGTGCAAATAACCACCTCACTGTTTCTTACTGCACTTATGTTCTGGTTACTCCCTCTTCTTTTGTGCTTTTAACCGCACACGGTCCTCTTTGCATTTTCTCCCTTTCTACCACCTCTGTGGGACTGTCTGTGCTCTCTCTACCTTCTTTTCTTCTATTTGTTTGCAATCGATGAGTCTGTTTCTATTTCTTCAGCTCCTATCCTCTAACATACCTGTTCAACAAAGTTTCAGCTGCTGCTTGCTGACCAAGCTTTTGCTCCTATCCAGGTTGGGGAGGTGTATTAGTCCGTTTCTGTTACTTATAACAAAATACACAGAACTGGGTGATTTATAAAGAAAATGAAATTTATTGCTTACAGTTTCAGAGGCTAGTAAGTCTGAAGTCCAGGGAACACAGCTGGTGAAAGCCTTTGTGACAGCGACAGTGACAGCAGGGTATCACATTGCAAAAATATCGGAGCAAAGACAGCAGAGCTCTCATGCACTCTCTTTTGAAAGCCCTCAGAACCACGCCCCTGACCACCATTTTTAATCCACTCACTACTGCACGGTCCTACAATCACCTCTTCAAGGCCCCACCTTTCAATGACCATCATAGGATTTCCCACCCTCAACAGTTGACGGTGGGGATTGGGTTTTGGGGGGACATTCAACCCAAGGCAGGAGGGTCTCTCTGGAAATGCCCCTGGGTTTGCTCCTGTCCAGGTTGGGGAGGGTCTCTCTAGAAATTCCCCTGAATTTGCTTCTGTCAAGGGTCGAGTCTCCAGGTGGGGGGTGGCGAATGAGGTACAGAACCTGGGTTTTGAGTTCTCAGTGGGGGTCTTCACCCCCAGGACCCTGACAAAGTCAGGCAAGCTTTCTGGTCATCCCCAGTACCCAGGAAAAGTTGCGTTTTTGTTTTTTGTTTTTCCTGGCCCACCCCTGTGAGCATCTGGGCTTTACACAGGTGTCGCAAATGCTACTGTCCACCTGCTGGAAGCCTTAGTTCCAGGCTCGGTCCTGTGTGGGTGTGAAAACCCCAGCCCTGGGCCACAGGACTCCCACCTTCCCACCCACCTGCCTACTCCAGGGCAGCGGAAATCTCTGCTCATCGGCCTCGTTCACTCGCCCCCCTGCTTTTGCCCTGGTCATTTCCTGTGTATTAAAAGGATGCTTGCTGTATTCATCCACTATCACTAGGTGTTTTATGGGAGGCTTTTCAGTTATTTTGGTCGGCCCCAAACGGAAGTTAATAAAGATTTTTAGTCGACGTTTGTTTTTTTAGTTGTAACGAAAAAATCACTAAATTCCTTTAATAAGGTATCTCTAAGCAGCCTGGTTATTGGAGGAAGTTATTAGGAGTCCTGCATCCAATCTCAGTACCGGACATTGATAGTACGAATCCCTACCTAATAATATTGAACGTTGCTGTAGTTTGAAAAGTTCTAAACGCCTTGGTAACTTTGCACGTTTCTTCGTTAGCTTTGAAACGTCATTGCAGTTATGATTTCTCTTCACACTTCTGCCTTGCTCAACTTGTTGCTGCATTTTCGGAACAGGCCGGGTGAAAATGAAATACTAGAGTGAGGGTCCGCGCGGCCCCTGCCAGCTGATGGGCAGCTTGTCTTTTCAGCGGTTTCTGCGAGGGGGGGGTCCCCGCACCCGCGTCCCCTCCCCTCCGAGGTGCCCGCGCGCCGCCCCGCTCGCTCCCCTCCAGTCGGTGTCTTCGCCGCCCCCGCGAGCGCTCGGGGGCTCAGGGCTCGGCGAGTAGGGGGCTCCGGGTTTCGGGGTTCGGGGAGTAGGGGGATCCGGGGAGTAGGGGGCTCA